>NC_089790.1:31979153-32056653 GCF_040412425.1 Macrobrachium rosenbergii
CAAAAATACAAATAATTAAAGTGCTGCAACGTTGCATGGCGCTTAAAGAATTATGCAGCACCCCATGAACTGAACAGCGTCATCACTAATACTGACACGGAGATCACTGGACAGTTTCCCGTAAAATTTTGGGCAGACTGGTAATGAACATGGGACAACGTGGAACCCACACAGAATGTGGGAAGTTTATGTTCTGGAAAACAAGAGGATTGCAGTAGTTCCTGGGAAGCCATCTATGGAAATTCCCGACTGAAATAGTCTGCGGAAGATGGTCAAAGGATCACTGATTCTCAAACATAAAAACAATATTCCAATAATAGTAAAAAGAAAGCCATCTGGAGTACGTGGCATTTGAAATCCTCATCTCTACAGATATGTAAAGTCTTACGAGCATACCATCCGATGATATATCTAAAATACTGTGAAAAAGAGAGACTGGAGTCAAAGATAATTGTCATATACTAAGAAACATTAAGAACGAAGCAAGACAAGATAGTGAATGGTATTTGTTTTATTAATTATTAATTCACGTTTGCTGTTTGACCTTCTCATACACTTCATAGTCTTAAAAAGAAGTCGGGATGGAAAAGAAGGTTTATAATGAAGGAACAACAGATGCCTGGCAGAATTAGAATATGCAGATGATGCTGTTTTAATTAACGAGAGAGAGCTCAAAATAAATATAAGAAAAACATAATCATTGAGGACAAACTATGCACAAAGGGATGAAATAAGATTTGTTGACAAAAGATTTAGAGGTTGAACCTTTCACTCTCGAGTTGGAATTCAGTGAAAAACCAAAAAGAAAAAAAAGGGCAAATAAAACAATGGGAAGGCTGAATAAGATTTCAAGAATTAAACAGTCTGAAACTGCATACGAAAGTAAGTTACACACAAGTCTAGTACATAAATTTAGAAGCATGTTATGACAGAATCATGATAAGATTTTGTCTATTTGAGAATAAAGCATGAAGAGGAGCAATGAGTCAAATGCACGGCAGAGTCAGAATGATACCATGGGCACCGGAAGAGTAGTAACACCCGAAGCTAATTGGATGAGAATTGTGAGGAGGAGGCTAGAGATGATTGAAGATTTGAACAATATAAGAAACAGGAAAGACATGAGTGCGGTATTTGACTGAAGCCCTTTGTGTAACGCGGAGTTGGGAGGCAATGATGATGATGATTAGCTTTGCTAGTAGTTCAGCCTCACACCGATCCAACTACACCCCTCCTAATCCTATATAAATACATGCAGTCAGGAAAGGTGTCAAGATGTAAGGTAGTTCTATAAGCCTTTCTCATAATCACCTTTTTCACGTGATATTTATAAACGCTATAACTGACAATTAAATGAGAGAACTGTTCTCCACTCCAGTGATTATAACCCCGTATACAAATTACTTGGGTTATGAAGTACAATTTTCTCATTTGATTGTTAGCTACAGCATAAACGGGTTTAAGAATTAACTATCTAGAGCTCGGGGTACCTTGCAAAGCACGACAGTAGCCTGTAATTATTATCAACATTTAAGGAAACCTTTGGAAAAACCATATTAGATGGTTTTCATTCGCTTGAAAAGTCCACTGGATCTTCGTCAGAAATAGTTCAGGTTCAGGTTGACAGCTATCTACGCAGCTGTTTATCTTCAACAACCCTACCAAGTAACTCAGCTTTGTCCTAACGGTTGATTAAACATTTCTTAGCATTATTTAGTAAGGGACGAATAGTCATGCTATATTCCAATATGAGACGGCTATTTCCTTTATTTTTGTTTTCCAGTAACTGAAATTTCTCTTGGCAAACATATTAATTCTTCCGTGCAAATTCCAGCACGTTGTGGTTGTTTATCTGCGTGTGATCTAGCGTCCAATTTTCGAATTTGTCCTGTTTATTATGGTATGTCCGTCTTTATGAATTATAAAACCAAGGTAGATCATTAGTACTGATTTTCAGTTTTTTTAGGATTGAAGGGGACAACATTTCTGTCCAAATAATTTTCAGATATTTTCATAACAATAAACATATTCTGTCCAAATAATTTCCAGATATGTTTATGACATTACAATCAGCAAAATAAAAATGAATCAGGTACCTAAACTAATAAAATAAATATAAAATACGCATTAAAGGACAGGTAAACACTTGAAGATAGCCACCTAAATTTTTTTTTTTAAATAAGGATTTACACATACTAAATAATACGATGCTCAATGAACCACAGGCAAAATAAAATGAAAATTACCATCACGAGAAATATATAAATAAACAAGACATTCGAGGACATCGAAACCTGGGGCACTGGAACAGGTTTTCCTCTCACGCAGCACTGTGATACCCGCCGGCGTCTTACAATATCCTGACTTTGCTTCAAAGGAACATCAGCTACTTTTCTAAAACACTTCTCCCCTTTTTCTGTTTCGTTTGGAGGACGGAGGAAAGCTTTTACGATAACATACTCCATTTTCCCAAAAGAGTAACGATGTACTAGAGAATACTTTAGATCGCTGAAGCATTTCTGATTACGCCGACTCCTATTAAGCATGAAAAAAATTTAACTTCATTCTTATTATCACTCCCATTACGTCCCTTTTCTCAAGCCAAGACTTTGTTTCTGTTTTTTAATAATAATAATAATAATAATAATAATAATGCTGAACATACGTGCACTGTCTTATTTGAAACAAATTTAAAAGAAAAAACTAAAAGGTAGTACTTTGAGTACAATAATTAATGAGAGGATATGCTAAAGTTGATGAACAACGGAAAAGAACATAGACTATTGCAATGCTTCTTGCACATTTGAAAAGGACACCTAGACGAAATATAAAATCTTTAACCAAAGGTAAGGCACCCACTGTAATGAAACACCTACAATAGTAGGAGAATGGGTCGGATGTTAACGACCGCTGAAAACTGTGATAAAAATGCAGAATTTCTCTCAAGAGTAATGATTAAAATCCGTAAAATGGAGAAGTTCGTTTATATGAATACAGAAATGGAAGTCATTAGGAAACAAATTCGTAATATAGTTTTAATACAGGATGGGCCAAATTATGTAAACAAAAGAACCTTTGTTTCTAAAATCGACCGACCCCAAAGCAAAATGTGTTGTAAAGAAAAAAAAATTAAGAAAGCTATTCATTGAATTCAAACAGAATCTGCAATGCAAGTAAACGGTGAAATTTTAATAATGGATTTTAACACCAAAAATCCAAAATGCAAAAACCAAAAGCGTTGAAAAAGTGAAGAAACAAACGTTATAGGTAATAAAAACTAAAAAAAAAAAAATTAGAACAGCAAACGTCCTAGACATTTAGAAGATTATCATAAAAGATGAAAAGGATTTTGAAAATAGGCTGAAATCCTAACAACAGGGATTAAAAGTGCATCCCAATGGTCACCAAAGATAAGAAATTCACATAAATGTACACAGTAGATTCTTTAATCTCTGACAGGTACCATGTCCTACAATGATCCCAGTGATCTGGACATAAACTTGACAAAATACAGGGGGACCTTCCTTTACTTTGGTCGCAAAATGAAGAAAAGGGCCGTTTTCTAAATGATACGAAGTGGGTAATCTGTTAAGGTCCAACAGTAGCCGGCCACGAATCAGGCCAAAAGAACACGAAAGAATCATCAATATAGTCTACAACTAATCTTGCAACTGCAAAATACAGTTCCTTCTTTAGAACATTTAATCACTGGTAAATACCTATTGAAATACGAGAAATCAGATTCGGTAGACATAAAAGATCCCTACCTCACAAGGATTCTGTCAAATACCAAGAACAGGCACAACTCCCGTGGTGGGGCCAACACAATGCCAGACTACTCTATTATTATTATATATTATTAAGGTAGTTTAACCAGACAACTGAGCTGATTATCAGTTCTCATAGGGCTGGCCCGAAGGATGACGATGAAATACCAGGTCTAGGCCATAGGCCTAGAACTGCGACCAAATAGGTCATTCGAATGTAGACTACTCAATAAGTTGCCCTAAGATTACAAAGATGCTTACACGTAGGTCACTTAAAAACTCGAGACATGCTTGTTCAAAACCTTGTTCTGGAAAATTTGGTCCGTCGGAAGGACTGGTTGAGGGTAAATAATATTGATGATGATGATGATGATGATCACATTTAGTGGTTTCTATCTAAACGGAGCTACGGTGACATGGGTGGTATCTGCACATATCATTCCTAAATCAAGGTCTTATTGTGTAAACGCGAATAGGATACCGAAACACAAAGTAATTAAGCTGACAAATGCTATTCCGTATGATAAATCAGTCCAGCTTTGCATCCTTAAGCATGAAAGACAAATCTTGTTCTATAATAATATACACTGTATTGCAACCGAAAATTATTCAAAGCGTGAAGCTCAAAATGGCAAGCGAACCATTTTCTAGTCTACAGAAAATACTTTTTAGCAATAGCATATTTTGGACAGAATGCATGAAATGATTATTCAACAAATATTTAGTTTACAAAGCCAATGTTTGTTCCAGCTTTATGCGATTTCCACAGGGTATTATTAACTATAAAAAAAATATTTGTCTTATTCACATATTTTCAAATATACCTTTCGCAATTTCTATTCCATTCAAGTACGATCATTATTATGAAGAGGTTTCATGTCCCTCAGACTGAGGCACTAACAAGTTTCAGCTGGCAAAATCATATTGTATTATCCTCAGTTATCAAGAAAGAAAAAGTGGGCGTAAAATGAGAGCGAAATTGTCATCATGGATTCTTAAAGGTTGCTGCTATATTCACGGGTTTCATTCAAAATGCAATGAATATTAGTTGGTCCGGCGAAGGAAGTTGGGACATAATGATATGCAACGTGTTCATTTTTGTAAAGAATAGCATCCCAATACAATATTCTCGATCATGATGTGTACTCCGTTGAATAAGGGATGCAAGCGAGCTTAATGAACTCGAGCGTGTGCCTCATTTTGCAAACAAGGCGCCGCAAGGGGCTACATCCCCATTAAGAATGTTTCCGGCGTGGCGCTACGTAAATGGTACTACGAATTTTGCCAGCGTTTCTTCTGCATCCAGCTGCGTCATTTCTGTCCATTTCTTGTCATCTGAACCAGCTGCATTCTTCCTATTCAGCTGCCCAGCTTCAAAAATCATTAGGGCCAGGCGCAAGATTACCCAATTGACTGCAAGCAAGACTCAGGGGAATTTTTTGACTACTTATCATCATCATCATTTCAGTTCTGGCCAGATTTCCCCTCGTTACCTCCGTCCTCTCAGCATCAACACTAAATACCTTTCATCTCTAAGACATATTTAAAATTCTCCATCTCGATATTGTGACGGAGTTAATAATATTTAGGGGACAAAGAATAATCTAAAAACCATCATTCAAAGTTCTTTAATGATGTACGTACCATAAAACTGTTTACTAAAAATAAAGTAAAAAAATAAATAAAAAGTAAGGTACACGATTTTTTAATGTTAAGGTCTCCAGAAGGATAAAACAGTACTATATATCTACAGTGTAGTATAAAAAACTTAAAGAAGAAACCGACATAAACCGAAAGGACAGAGAGATAGATAGAAACGAGACGGAGAGACACAATGAATCACAGGTTAAAACTTTTCCAAAAACATTCCTGATACCTGTTCACCAAAAAACATCAATTTTCCTCTTTATTACACTTACTGGATACATTACTTTCAGAGAAATGAGCAAATAATTTCTGCAAATGCAACACACAGCCAATAATTGACATGAAGAAACGATAACGATAGATAGGCATTCAAAATAATAGCACAATCTTTTCAGATTTCATATATAAGAACTAAAACAACGTTCCAGCATATGAGGACTTGATCTATAAAATGTGACACACTAACAACAGATCATAGCAGAGAAATCGAGAATACATAATACATGGTACTGTGTGTTCTAGCTAGGTTTTACTAAACACACTCCAAATGCGAGTGTATTTAGAAGCACTTAGGACCAAGAACATGAATCGGTTTTCCAGAAGAGAAGGTTACGTGGCTTCATACAGAGGTAACAGGAATAAATGTATACACTCAAGAATTATACTGACCGCAGTAGATTACTAGCAATATATAATCGAAAAGCAAATAAAAACAAACAATTATTAGAAAAGATATTCGACATTTTGTGAAAAGAAATGGTAAACTTGTATAAACTTTTTGCTTTTTTTCTTTGCCAAACTATCGAATATACATAAGACACTTGGATTCATATTCAAAGGTAATACATTTTAGTATATCCTGAATGGTTAGAGAGACAGACGTGAGACTTTGCTGGGACAAGAAGTCAACGATCAAATCACCGGTGATGCTGTTATCTCAAATAACAACGTACATTAGACACTCTCCCAAAAAAGTGGCAACTAACTTACATACTTATATAAAACTGTACATGGCCATGCATTCAAGAAAAACACGTACATTTAGAATTGATCTCGGAAAAACGTTTGGATTCATATGAGTCGCCGATATACGAAATATAAAAAGTGTTGAAAAAATAGCAGGTATATTTAAAACTGATACCAACATGAGTCTTACGGATCTATGAATATGATGCATCGCAATAAAGGCCGCTCATGTATACGTTCTTCCATTTGAAAGTAGTTTGGGAAAAGCAGTACAGAGGAGAAATAATGCCGTAGGAAGAGTGTTCATCTTTAACATCCATCATGGAGCTCAGGAAGGGAATATTTTAGTGAAATACATTATTCTCGACAGACCGGACGTTTCGCTCGGTACAGGAGGAAACAAATAATGGGAGAGCAATTTAAGAGATCGTTTGTACCATAAATAAATAAATAAAATTTAACTTAAATATTTTAGTAGGGTAGGTCTTTACAAAATGGTCACTTAACTATATTCTACCAAATAGGTGAGAGGGATCCTAACACACTTACAGTATTCACATCCAGGAATTTTAGGAAATGACACAATTCCTTAAAAGGAAACATTACCTGGTATAGGAATTTCGTTTTCAACGGTAAATAAAACAATGTAAAACTTTAATCACTGGAGAATTCTAAAATGTAAATATCAACGAAAAGATGGAAATTACGGATATCTGCGGAAAGGGCATGTATGCAATTAAAAATGCATTCTGAAATACAAATGCAAGAAAGATACGAAATGCAGTGCACTGAAAAATGAAATATTGAAAATCTTGCAAAAGAACACTCTTGAAAGCAAATATCACATCAAAGTCTAAAAAGACATTTTACGCTAAATAAACAATGAAGGATAACGAGATTTTTCTTCTAAAACTACCAGAGCAGACAATACGATAATTTGCAAACAAAAACAAGCATCTGATAAAACAAAATATGAAAAAACACGTGACTGGCTACATAGCAGCAGCTTCACCTAGAATCCCATCCCCCAACCATTCCACGAACACTCCAAGTTTCTTCCAAATTTTTTGCATGCACCCTGCTGCACGTTTTCTGTGGCTTTACTCTGCTTTCATTCCACCTTCTACCGTTCGTTTCCCTATTAAATGCCTAAACAAATCCACCACTTCTGTTCCTCAACTATCCTTCTTAACATTCATTGCTCAATCCCCGGGGTCACCAATTACCCTAAATACCTTACTCTTGCCCACATTTACTCTCAACAAACTCTTCTTGCAAACACCTTCAAACTGTTTAAAGAGTTTTTCCAAGTTCTCTTCGCTATTCCCATCCCTCACTGCATCATCTGCAGACATTACCAATCCACATGTTCTAATGCCAGACATTTGCATCTGTAGGCTATCAAACGTCCCTCTACGTCATTACCTCACTCCATGTATAAGGATATCTTACAACCTTTGACAAAAACGAAAACCTTGTTTAATGTCAACTTTTCAACCAAACTAGTACGTTTCCCAATTGCCTAGTGTAAAAATAAAATACCTTGATTCAATTCTTTAAAAATTTTAATAGCCCTCAACAACTTATCTTTTGTTACATTCTCGACTTCCGCCATAATATCTATTGATTCTACCATAAGCTTTTCCTAAGACCATGTATACCACATGCAGCTTTTCCCCTTCTTACGTATCTGTTGCTCAAAAACACTTGATCCATATACGCTCTCCTTTGTTTAAACAAACACTGCTCTTCTCCTATCAGTTCCCCCTCGATATTGGACCGCCTTGACGTGGTGAGGGGGCTCTTGAACCCCAGGAATTTGTTACCAGGTTTGAGTCCAAGTCTCATATATTATTATACATTTCTTTGGACTAATTTTGTGGAATATTCCACCTTTTGTAAAATTTACTGGACCTGATAATAGGAAAAGATATCATAGCTGGGATTGGGTTTATATCCGAAGCTAAATAGTGGGAACTGTGGTAGGACCATCAACTACCCAATAATGTTTGGACCTGAGAGATATCAGATTGATAGCTCAAAGGCGGAACTGTTCTTTAGGGCTGGACCATGGATACCAGGAGGGTCTGGTTCTGGGGATAGGACTCTCGGCATTCTACCCAGTTTGCCCATATGATGAGGTGAGGATGACTGTATTCTTGTAATACTCTTGGTTCTAGCAAGCGGGTTTGGCTTACACTTGGCCACTCTAATCATGTTGTGCCATCCCGTGGGGCAGGGTAGGGACGCGGACATTGCGGAGTCGGTTCTCACTTGTGCCATTGGTGGAAGAATAAACTCCATGAAAGGCTAATGATATTTTTTTAAGGTTTTCAGGTTTAATTTTCTTTTTTTACTTAATCTTTATGAGTAGTAGCTATAAAGATTCAAGTACCCCTAGGCCCTTTGATGGTATCACCTCGGTACAGCTGACGACCGCTGGAACCTCCTCTGACAATCTTTGTTTGGAAAAATCCAAGAAACATTCTAGTGTAATTACACTGAAACCCTATGCTCCAGTACAGAGCAAAGGGAAATTGAGCAGAAATTTATGTGAAATAGGACCAGGAATTTCTGATAAATACTTGACTTTTAACATGGAAGAATCCAGCTGCGATACTTTTAATGTATATGGAGACACTGTGAAGTGTTGTGGCCAAGAACCCAAGCTATCATCTAAAGATCGAGGAAAGCCTACGGTAGAGTCGACCTCAGCTAAAGAAAGTTAAAAATTAAAAGCATTATTGCATCTCGGAGGAGTTAAAGTAGAATGTGCAGTACATGCTTTTTGGAATTACCCCAAGGGATGACATATGCACCCCAACTGATGACATACTCGGAGGAAAAGCTAGCAGAAGGATTGAAAGATCAAGGAGTGATAAGAATTGAAAGAATGAAGAAGATAAATGGAGCCTTAGTTCTACTTCCCAATTTAATTATTACATTTGATTCTACTCAATTGCCTAATATAATAAAAGCAGCCTGGGTATGTTTTAAGGTTAAGCAATATATCCCAAGACCAAGGAGATGTTTTCATCGTCAAGAATTTGGACATATGTTGGGATCTTGTTGGCAGAAACTACAAGGCAAGCCTGCCACTTGTGCCAAATGCAGTGAACCAGAGCATGGTATATGTAATAAAGGAGCAAGATGTATACATTGTAGAGACCATCTTCCAACATCTTCACTTAATTGTGATGTATACTTCATGGAAAAAGAAATCCAAACATTAAGGGTAACTGAACGTATCACGTTTTGAGAGGCAAAAGAGAGAGTATTGAATCAGTATGTTAGACCTGGAATATCCTTTTCTGGTGTTGCTGCCAACCAAAGAAGAAATTTAAATGCTACCAGAGGTAATGAAACTAGAAAATCAGTGACGACCTGTACTTGTGCCTCTTTGGAGGCTGCGCCAATGATTGCTGGTGCTCCTGCTTCTTCGGAGGCTGCACCTGTGATTTCTGGCGTTCTTGCCTCTTCGAAGGTAGTGCCAGTGGTTTCTGGCACACCTCCCTCTTCGGAGGTGGTGTCAGTGGATTCTGGCACCCCTGCCTCTTTGGAGGCATTACCAGTGATTTCTGGCACTCCTGCTTCTATGAAGGCAAAGCCAACGATTTCTGGTACTCCGGTCTCTCTGGAGGCTGTACCAGCTATACCTGGTGTGTCAACTCCTTTGGAGGCTACACCAGTTATGGCTGACATTTCTGCCTCGTTGGAGGCTGCATTATCACTAGCTGTTGCTTGTATCTCCCTGGAGCCTGCACCAGCCGTAAATGGTGCTTCTGATGCTTCGGAGGATGCACCATTGTCCAACACTCAAACCCCTCCTCAGGTAGCACCAGCTTTGTCTGGTGTTCCTGAGACTGATCACCCTCTAAAAAGGAAGGCAGACTTAAACAATTGGTCTGCTTCCTGGAAAAATGAAGGAGCAAGGCAGTAAGCTGAAAGCTCTTAAAAGGAAAGTAGAGTAGATTAATTTTCTCCATTGGATCTGTCAGGGATTCAGTGCTAAATGGGAAGAATTAAGGCTGCTCATATCAGAAGTGTCTCCTGTATGTATAGCTTTGCAGGAGACCATGATTGGTAATAATACATGCCCCAGGCCACAAGAGCATACGGCCTACCATGCCACCTATAACTTAAATATTGGAAGCCATGGGGGTGTACAGTAGTTTTGTATGTTTGAAATCACACCCCAAGTCTCAGGTGTGTAGATCCATTTGGAAAGAAAATATACAGTATGCTCTCTCTATCTACCACCTAGTGAAGTCTTCCCTATTGATGAATTTAAATCCCTCATTCATCAGTTACCATGCCCCTTTGTTATTCTGGGAGATATGAACAGCAGAAGCCCTCTTTGGGGTGATATCGTCACCAATCAAAGAGGAAGGTGTCTATGTTCCAACATGGAGGGTGAAAATGTGAGGAATCCTCAACACTGGGAAGTCTACACATTTTCACGTTCAAACAGGCACATTATCAGCAATTGATTTATCTATATGCAGTGATGACTACCTTACTGACTTTAATTGGAGAGTTATAAATGATAGATTTACCAGTGACCATTTTCCAATAGTGGTGAGTGCAGCCTTCAAATCCCCCATCTTCAAGGCTACCTAAATGGAACATTGGTAAAGCTGATTGGGCAACAGTCCAGGAGCACAGCTCAATAGATGACTGCTGATGACTTTCCCTGTGTAGATGAGGCTCTTGACTTTTTGAATTGTTCTCAGCTGGTCTTCAATCTATACCCAGGACTTCAGGCATGTTTATCCGCCAACCAGTTCCCTGGTGGACTCGTAAATGCAAGAAAACTCATAGAACTGAGGTCTGCTTTCACCAGATACCGCAGACGAAAATATGAGTATTACAATGTTGAATTTCGAAAAGCGAGAGCTCATTTTCGCATTGAAATTTTAAAAAAAGCACGAAAGGAATCTTGGACATTTTTCATATCTTCACTAAATTCGAAAACACCTCTGACTTTAGTTTGGAAGAGAGTTAGAAAAACAGCAGGCAAGTTTATTCCTTGTCAACCTCCAGTTATCAAGATCAATGGTTGTGAGGTAGTGGAGCCCTGGTTAGTGGCAATGTTTGCTAATGTTGCAAAGAAAAATGATGATAGACCCTATTCAGTTCAAAGGCGGCTAACAGAACAGGTCGAAATTGATTTTAATACATCACGAAATGAACAATACAATGTACCTTTTACTATGAGAGAATTTGATTCAGCCTTGAATAAATGTCATGAATCAGCTCCTGGACCGGATGATATAACATATTCAGTGATTAAGAATACCACTGAAAATAACAGACTTTTCATATTAAGCCTCATTAACAGAATTTACTGAGAACATATCTTATCTTTGGGAGATGTTAAAATTACTACCATTTGTGAAACCAGAAAAGACCCATTCAAGATAGAAAATTATCGCCCTACTGCACTGGACATCATGTTTGTGTAAGATCATAGAAAAATGGTGAACACACGTTTGATGTGGTACTTGGAACATGGTAAACATGTCACCTGCTCAGTGTGGTTTTCGAAGTATGCAATCCACAACTGATGTATTGATTCAAATGGAATCTTCAATATTTGAAGCTTTTGCTAACAAGCAGCATCACATTACTGTTTTCCTTGATCTAGAGGAGGCTTATGATACACCATGAGATATGGCATTTTGAGAGCCCTTTATGAATGTAACCTGAGAGGCAATTTGCCCCTCATTATTAAGGCTTTTTTAAAAACAGATTATTTCAGGTTCAAGTCGGAGCAACAATGTCAGATGTATTCAATCAAGAAGGAGGAGTACCTCAGGGAAGTGTTTTAAGTGTAACCTTGTTCACCTTAGCAATCACTGGGGTTTCTAAAATAATTCCCTCCAGATATAACATATACTCGTACCCTTTTTGTTGATGACATATCCACTGCAGCAACAAGGATGGCAGTGGCTGAACGCCGCCTTCAGCTCTGCATTGATACTATAGTAAAGTGGGCTGAGATGAGTGGTTTTAGATTTCTACTAGTAAAACGGTAACCATGCCCTTTTGCCGTATAAGAGAATTCCATCCTGATCCAGATTTGTTCATACATAGGTAGAGAATTCCATGTGTTGGTGGAACAAGGTTTCTTGGGTTGATTTTTGATAGCAACCTGACCTGGATTCCACATCTGAAATATATTAAGACAAAATGCTTGAAAAGCCATGAATGTGCTGAAGGTTCTGTCTCACACTTCGTGGGGTGCAGACCGAACTCAGATGTTGAGACTATATAAAGCCTTAGTCTTTTCAAAATGAACTTATGGGTGTGAAGTAAAAAACTTATGGGTGTGAAGTATACACTTCTGCAAAGCCAAATAGCCTTAAAATGCTCAATTCCATTCTTCACAGAGGGGTAAGATTGTGTACAGGAGCACTTAAATCACCTCCCAATTACAGCTTGTAGATGCTGGCAAGATGCCTCTTGATCTTCATTACCAGCGTCTGCTGGTTCGGAGCTGGTACAGATTTCAGACTCTCCCTAAGTCTTTAACCTGCATTTGTATGAGAAATGAAAGGCATTGGCAGTTTTATGAAAATCACCCCAAGCAACCTCAACTACTCACTTTTAGAGTAAATTTTACTGTCAGGGGATTAAACATGCCAAGGATGGATATTTTACCAGCAAGACATTCAGTCAGCCCCCCTGGAACCTTCCAGAGGTAAAATTTTGTAGATATTTTCATTTTACCAAGACAGAATTATCCAGTGAGGCCATGAGGTCAATATTTTTAGAACATTCCTCAACATGATAACTCCACTGCAGTTTTCGCAGATGGCTCAAAGTCAGATGCTGGCGTCGGCTTTGGAGTGACCTTCCCTGATATTGAAAGTGGGAGATTATTATCTGTTGCATCTGTTTATAGAGCAGAGCTATACGCAATTTTAAATGCTTTAAAGGAAAGTTTAATTCAGAATGGAAATAGTTTTATTATATATTGTGAAGCAAGAAGTGTTCTTCAGTCAATGGAATCTTTTAACTCTTTAAACCCTCTAATTTTAGATATATTGAATGGCTGTTTAGTGAAAAGAAGAGGAAAGAAGTAAATTTTTGTTTGGTGCTTCCCATGTTAGTGGTTGGGAATAAGCTGACCAACTCGCAAAGTCAGCAGTCAGCTCCCCAGAACCCAGAAGATGCCTACTGCCGTATCGGGATTTATATCCTCTAGTAGGTCAGAAAATTAAAGAGAGTTGGCAGTCCCAGTGGGAAAATATTGTAACAAATCAAAAAATGCGCAGTATTACGTCTTCAGTGTCTGTATATGCAGATTGAGGATTGGAGGTACAAGACTCACTCATGGGTTCTTGATGTCCCGTGAAAATCCTACATTTTGCGATGACTGTAGCGTGCCCTTGACTGTAAGACATTTGCTGGTCGAGTGCCCCAGCCTTGGGGAATTCGAGACGTAGGTTCCTGTCCTGGGGTTGTGACAGAGGTCATTTTATCCTAGCTACAATCCTCGGAGAGGATTGTAACATAGGGCACTTATATAGCTTTATGTGGGAGCCTGGCATCCCCAACAAAATTTAAATTATACATATAAAGTATATGTGAGCAGTGATAATATGATTATGTACGTTTTTTTTTAGATATTCTTATATGAAATTCTTTTTAAACTTATCTATTTTTAGTTTTCTATTTAAATTTATTACAGAGTCAACAACCTAAATGTAGTGACGCCAGTTTTAATAGATATAATCAATCACACAACCTACCAGTTCTCCTGTAATCTGCCTTACTTTCTCAATTTCAATCCTAGTATCACCTTCCTATACTTCATTTTTTCCTAAAGTTCCTGTTCACCTTCTCTCTACCATTTTTATAACTCTTCTTTTTTTCTCATATTTTCTTTTTGACTCCCTAATCCATCCTCTAGTATACATTTACATGTTCTGGTACAATGACATGCAATTGCATCTCAAATAATCCCCTTTTTCCTTCACTAAACTTTTCATTGTCTTGGCATACCATGTTTTTTTTAATCTCCTTTTCCTATCCCAGAGTCCTTGAAGACTCACATGGAATTCTGCAAATTCTAAAATTAATCTTTCCACCTCCATTTCTTCAACTGCAACCCATATATCATCCAGTGTTTCCTTATATGCTCGTCTTAATTTCTTCGGATCAAGTTTACTCGTCTTAATTACATTAACAGCCACCTCTTCACCCTTTCCTCTTCGACTAAAACTTATTCTGATCTTATTTCTGCTACAACCAAATAACGATCCGATTCATTTCTATCTACTCTTCTCAACATCAAGTCAATCAACTGGCTCTTCCATATAATCTCTATTTCATTAGCAAACTTACTTCTCTGCCATTTTCTCTTTCCAAGTAAAATGAAAAATCCAACAGTCAAGCCGTTTCAAAAGATATTTCCACAGGACTCTTTTCGTTCTCATTAAAGGAATTCCATGCCTATCGTATCTGCTATACTTTTCTCTGTTACCTACCTTGAAATTTAAATCACCTGCCACAGCCACCTTACTGTAATATCTAAACCAAGGCAGGCACCGATTTTTATTCTTTCAAAAACATTCCATATCAATCTCAACCTTTTAAAATCCTGGACCAAATGCACCGGTTGTTAAGATTTTCCTTTCACTACACTTGACCTTACCCAAGTAATCCTTGAACTAGCACATTTTGTATTCGTTATCAGAGTCTTCGAAAAATACTACAAAAGCTACCCTCCCCTAGTTCTGTTTTTTAGCCATTCCTATATCGCTCCCTTTATACCTTTGTCTCAATAAGTGCCAGAAATCCAGCTCTTTCTCCTTAAACAAATCGACTACCCTACATTTCTTCTCTTCTGCACCACATCCACGCACATTCAGAACCCCAAGATTTTAATATCAACACAGGGTACAGGGTTGAAAATACTATGCACCCGGGGGTATTTGTGGCTTTCAAACAAAACAGAGACGACAATACTATTTCTTTTTCTCCGGCTCCAAAACAAGTAAGTCTACGCGTGTGGTTGCCTCTGACCTACAGAGGAGATGGCCATCTGCCTTTTTTGGGGTCATTTCCCCATCAACAATCTCCGTCAACTCAAAATCTCTTATGTGAAAAAGAATGTTGTAAATACTATAGTACACAGCAGAGTGGTGTCCTTCTCAACTCTCCTTGACGACCTCTAAGCCATCGGTGACTATAACTGTTTATTGTAGCAGGAATAAAATTGGCAGAGAGAGAGAGAGAGAGAAAAGCCGAACGTTTTACGATGAATTTCAATGCAAAGAACTCTCGTCTCTAAATCGTTTATAATTTTCAAAAACGAGCAGGGGTACTTATCTTGAGGAGAAAAAGACAATCAACAAATGAATGTTTAATAAATTCACAAAGGAAATCGTGTATACCGAAAGTTAGGTCCAAACCAGAATTTCCAGATTAGAATATAAAAAATTAGGTGGTTCCGTTGCAGGAGCATTTACCATACCTTGCTTCTGGGAATGCCTGTACATGAGTCATATAAAACCTGACCCGATATGAAAACAGGTGTGATAACTTGATTAGAGAACTTTTTAGAATGCGCAAAAGATATTAAGTGGGTCTTTACTTTTCTTTCCTCTAACGTACTTTGATAGAAATTGCTCTTTTCCTACCGCACTTCCATACTAATGGCAACCAGCTTTTCTCTGCCCTATCTAAATTAATACTCAAACCATAACCTTCATTCATCTTTTGAACTCTGTCACTTGATCTAGTATAATCATTTATAACTAATTTTTTAAGTAAATATGTTTGTCTTACGTTCTCATGGTCCATTTTCAAGGTAAAGCAAGAAAGCCAGTCTGAGTCGCTTTAGGCAGATAAAATTATTTTGTTAATCTTACAGTACTGTATGTAAGACGATAAAATTATTTTTTAATCTTACAGTATATAAGACGATAAAATTTTTTTTTAATCTTACAGTATATAAAACCAAAGACTCACTTCGAATGAGGAAATATCTATTATAATTTTCTGTACAAAATTAATTCCATCTAGTTATAGACAACACTTAAAAGTAACAGCAAGGTTTCACAAGCAATTCTATGCGTTACTATATCGAGAAGCACATCACAAAAATCGTTATTTATCAATGTTCTTGTATATATTTTTGATAGATATCACAATTGCAACTGCATAAAAGGTTCCTATTTTCGAAAAAAAAAACCAGCAAAGAAGTCAAAAAATGAATTGTTTATAAATGAGTTTTAACCAAGTATTCTGAATCTATCTATAAAACACTTTTTACCAAACGACGAATAACTAGAGCATCTTGATGCCAGGAAGACCAAAACTGCCAAAGCACGGTGCGAGTTAAATGGAACTGGTGCTTGACCTTTAAAGAAACTGATATTGCAAGTGAAATGTGTAAGACTGAAGGAAATGATCATAAGGTATGTATGTAAACACGTTCTAAATAAAAAAAAAAAAGGACTGGGATACCATAAAATGTCTTTTACAGAAGATAATTACTGGGACTTGGAATAACAAAACACAAAATGCAAAAAAAAAAAAAAAAAAAAATAGGGAGTTTTTCTTGAACGTTTTTATTGTTACTGTCCTCCCAAATAATATCATTTTTACGAGTCTCAAATAGCTGACAAAGTATTTACATGTTACTGAATTTGTTTAATCTAATCCAAACCTTAAAAATCATTTTTCTATTTTCAGGGATGATGACGCTGGAGCAGGAGCGAGACCATCCTCAAGGCGCAACCACAGCCGGTGGGGAGGCAACACCAAACACTCATCATGCAAGGCTCACGCCAACCATTCTCACAACTCAACCCACCCTACCATCGCAAGCTACTATACCACCTACAACACTCCTGCCCACTGAACCAACCACCAACCCAACGTTTTCATCTCCCTCATCATCACAGATCATTCTGTCAGGCCACCATTCACCCCTTATGCCCCCTCATTCACCAACTTCCACTACCCCCAATGTCTCCCCAAAAGTGCTGAAGCCAGGTTCCCACAGCCGACGTGCCAGGACACCTTTGCGAGGGCAGCAGCAACAGGGAGAGAGTTATGGCATCCACAGTGGCACCCCTACCTTTGAAGGGTCATCTTGGCTGGGATCGCGACAAGTTCATCGGTCTAAGAGTCAGAGATCGAGTCAGAGCCAAGGACACAAGTCTCCTCAGAGTCAAGGCCAGAGGTCAAGATTTATTCAGAAAAGCAACCAAGTTCCAAGTAAAGGCCCAAAGTCGCCCCAGGGTCACTCAGAAAGAATAACTCAGTTTGCAGGGCAAAAACATGGGTTAGGAGGAATGTCAGGAAGTGCAAAACCATCACCAGAGAGTATGAGTAGGAGAGGGAGTGAAACAAGCCTAGGACAAAAACAGAAAAAAATGGCATGTGAAGTTGTGCCTACTTTACCTCCTCCTCCAGATGCTAGACTTCAAGGGCGAGTGCCACAGCTTCCAACAGATCACAAGGGTTTCCCTCATGCTCCTCACCTGAAATCTGTGGGAAGGATTCCTTTAGTGGCCTCTAGTATGGAAAGCACTGAAAGTATGAACCTAATGGATCTCTCAAGTGAAAATGATAGTGCGTGTGCTACTTTGGACATGAAAACAAAGCCCGTGCAAGATGGGTCCAGTATGGAAGTAGATTTTAGTGGGGTGCTATCTGCGAATAAAACTGGAAGCAGCCCCCTCGCCTCCCCAACGTGGGCTGCAAACACAGTAGGTTGCACATATAAAAAGAATTCACCCAATGATGCAGTATTCACAACTAGGGCTTCTTCAGTGTCCCCTTTCAGTGGGAGGCCATCTTCAAAAAAAGCCTCTCCAACAGTTCAACATTCCCCAGCTGTTATGGATGTCACTGGGGCTATTAACACATCAGACACAACTCCTCTTTTGGTGCATGCAGGAGATACATCGTCTGAAGCAGAAGATATAAGCATAACAGATGGAGCATCCTTATCAAATACCACAGGTGCTGGGTTACCTGCCTCTCATGAAGAAAGTGCAAGTCCCTCTGCAAGTTCTACAATGTCTGTTGGTTCTTTAAAAATATCGGATGGCTCTTCAAAAGGATCTAGAGTTAAACCCTTATCCTTAGTGACCTCACCAAGCATTAGCTCTGACCCAAACCAGAGGACAGGTATAACATCCCCAGCTCCACTTTCTACTCCTGATTTGAGAGTAGACATGTTTGATTCTGACTATCAAGGTGAAGGAGGATGGGTACCTGGTGAGACAGATCCAGCCATGGAGATAGGGTCACCCCCAAATGTTCCTCAAGGTTTTCCAGCCATTACACCAGAGGATCTCACTCCCGCAGAACTCCACGAGTTCGACATGAAATATGGTTCTCCTCATCATGCTCGATCTCGTTCAATAAAATCGCTTGCCCGCCCCACTCTGCTCGCTCTTCCCTTGGAGAGACCTCGCATGACTTCCCTTCCAGTCAACGCAGATGATGATGATGATGACTACTATCGCCTGAGACACTTCTCTATCAGTGGCCGACGCATTGTCAACCGCGGCGACTCCTTCAAATCCAGAAGAACAAGATCTAACAACAGCGTGGCATCTGATGCTTCCAGGTGAGTCACATAAACCAAAAAACTTTTTTACCCGATTTAGTCTCGTACCCCTCAAATAGGATTCCATAACCAACCCAAAAATTTCCAAGGTATTATAAAGCTTCTGTATGTGGCACAGAGATTTCTTTGCACGTGATGCATTGTTCTGTCGTAGCGAATGTTATTTAGTGTAGATGATAGCATTAGAAGCATCATACCTGTCATGATACATATAAACTAATGCCCCTAAACCATATCCATAATTTAATGTAATGACAAGCTGATTCCCTTTAGCCAGAATCTTATGCTGATTACGAGTGCAACAATGAATTACAAATGGAAAAATAACACACGCCTTTCCTAATACATCATAGAACTAAAAACAAACGACTATCAATTACTTCAACATTCCATTTTTTATGAATTTTTACGCGCACACACTTGAGTCTGTAATACTAACATCTTGCACAGAGAGTGTATTTTTTAACCAATTCCAAAAACCAAAATAACTCAAGAAGCAGTTTTAATCATATAAAATCTTCAATGGTACGAAGTACAGTTATGAAATTAATACTTTTATTGTAATTCAAGATACAAAAAGTTTACAAAGAAAAAAAAGAAGGGATAGCTAAGGGACGGTCAAAACGATTTGGAAAAATTGCATAAGATATTAATTTTAGCTATGAAAGAAAAGATTCGTCTTAAGAACAGCGCTAAATATACACAAAGAGAGTTTTTTCGGAACAAGTGCTCACCCCTTCTAAATGAAAGTGTTCGAAATAAGAGTGGTTTCGGAAACAAAAGCACCTGGTATATTTAGTAATCACTCCTTTACAGGTACAAACGAACGATATCCCCTGACAGCAAGTTATATTTAGCCATTGATTATGATAAAGCTTATTCTGCTTAATTCACAAAGTAAGAAGCCAACATATTTCTTTATGTTCAGCATAGCCTCATAATAATTTTAACATCAGTCGGATGTAAAACTAAAGAGTGCATAACACACTCAAGATTTCCTAACGGATTTTAGATACTTATGAATAGTCAAACTGCCTTCATCATCCGAAGAAGGGTCAAGCCCTGAGTAATTCCCACTCTTCCAGTATCGAGTTTAAGGCCCAACTCTCCACTTCATTTGTTCGAGTTTTGTCTTTGTCAACTGTCAGGTTACCAATGAATGAAGCAGTATCGCCCCTTAACTCAATGCACTGGGTTTTTCTCCCACACTGCTTCATGTGTTTTTCATCTGATTTTCATTTATTTGGAAGACTCTTTCAACAAATTTTTTAAGTGAAAGCAGGGGTGCTCGACTCTAGGGCATGTAATACAAACATTAGAGTAAATTATTATATAATAATACAGTTTTCAACGCATTTACACACAACCTATCAAAGTAAAGTTAAGCATAAGAGCACGCGCAGATAGTATCAAGAATGAATGTCGAAAAATTTTCTAAGTATAATTCACCCTGCACTCCACTGGATTGAAGATAAACAAAACACACCAGTGCGGAAAACGAATATTTAGCCCCGTCTCGTTTTGTGGTGGAACAGCAGTTTGTATACATCCCGATTTAAAACTGTAAAACTGATGATTAAGCTTCAAGCTGCAATATATAATTGTCTACTTTAACACTGCTTGTATCAATTACCGTGCCTGGCATCACAGTGTCTTAGTTTTCATGTATTTTCAGCCATGGTGTCTAATGTTAGTGTCTATTTTCTTCGTGATGAATATTGCATTATGTATTTTTGGTACTACTTGCAATTAGTTGATGTTGTCTTCTCAGCTTGATGGATGTTTGTTTGTTTGTCCTAATTCTAAAAGTTGTGTCTTGGATGTCCGTGTTTTCAAGTCGCCAAGGTTTATTGCTGTATGCAGTGAGGTCTTAATATCTCTTTTGGAATGCTAAGCCTTGAAAACCCCGAAATGAATGCTAGATGTACATAATACTGAATGGAATGCTGTCTTAAAAATACCATACGGAGAAAATATGTCTTAAAAATATGAATGCCATGTCTTTAAGTGCCTAATAAAATGCTCTGTATTGAATATACAGAATGGAATGTTTAGTTGCAAGACGGACTGCTAATAATTACCACATAAAAAACAAAACATGTTTCAAGTGCATGCTTATGCAATTAATGAGTTAATTAATTACCTGCCTGTCATAAACACCAACACTGCGAAAGCAAAGTATTAAAAAGCAAAAAAATTAAATACGCTCTGGGTATTCTCATTAAGATAAGCTAACTCGCTTTCAGACGATAAGAGTAATTTCTCTCTCTCTCTCGTTCTCTCTCTATAATGAGAATGAATTGAACGTTTTCCTTCTTGAGTAAATATATTCAGCCCCGCTCTTCCTGGGGAGAAAGAGTTGGGAACGCTAAGTGTACTTTGATTTCGTGGGTGTCTATTTGACTGAGGAGTCATGCACATCTGCACAGAGAAGAAACTATTTCTTCCACATGCAACGATGGACGCCATAATGAACGTGTCACTTTCCTTGGGTTTTTCAGGTAAAACTCGCTTAATTTGAAACGAAGGTGGCTCAAGAGTAAAAGATATTAATAACTATTAGAGTCAACTCGAAAATACTAAAGAAAGTCATTGTATACATGAAATGTATCGAAATATGTATAATCATATTAAAATTTTACTTTATATACTCCTGTACCTATGCCTTTATTTCAAATTCGAGGTATATATGCTTCAATTCCAAGTTCGAGGTACAAATGCTTTAATTCCAAGTTCGAGGTATAAATGCTTTAATTCCAAGTTCTTGGTATAAATGCTTTAATTCCAAGTTCGAGGTATAAATGTTTTAATCCCAAGTTCGAGTTATAAAAGCTTTAATTCCAAGTTCGAGGTATAATTGCTTTAATTCCAAGTTCTTGGTATAAATGCTTTAATTCCAAGTTCTTGGTATAAATGCTGTAATTCCAAGTTCGGGGTATAAATGCTTTAATTCCAAGTTCGAGGTATAAATGCTTTAATTCCAAGTTCGAGGTATAAATGTTTTAATTCCAAGTTCGATGTATACATAAATATTATCCACAAATATATGCAACTATTTCGACTAGTATCCATGCATATACAATCTTGTGTTATTTAACCGATGTTTCTGACGTCAAGATGATTGGAAAAACACCACAAATCATTACAGCATTTTCCTTTCCGAGTACGCGACCTAATTTTGGGAACGATCCCCCCCTAACACGGACAACCTGGTCCAGTATCAGGACCATTATCTGGCGTTCATTTCCGTTCCCAGAACTTTACCGCGTCTGACGGTGAATTCTACCAGGAATTCGCATTTATCTTAAAACTCTTCAAAGACGCCGAGACACGATCTCTGCCAAGATCTGGTGTAATTTCAAAATCATATCGTAATTACCAAGTCATTTGGTAATTACTGGATCATAATCCATCTTATAATCTCAAGTGAATCTATCACAGCCAGACCGTCTGATCAGGCTGATTTAATGGCTGGTTTATTAAATCCTATCAACTGTACTAAATCAAATTATTTGCCAACAAAGCGCCGCATAAGTTTCCCATTACAGTATTTAATTAGTAAAAATGGGAAACATTATCCAGGCTTTTATAATCATTACGTGTCATAAGTAGTCTTCAATCCATTTATTTAACATGCAACCATGAATTACTAGTATCAGTTTTTAACATATCTTGAAAGCTTAATAAAGGCCTGTATTCAAAATTCCTCAAAGAGTTAGATATGACACAATATACTTTCCTGCAAACGTTAACTATTTGCGAAGATAAAGATTAAAAGGGAATTATGAACCCTTTTTCATACACCTTCAACTGATCTCGTTCCTTCCTGTGGACTGAATGAGTCCATCAACTGAGTTGATAACTAGTATCACAGCGAAAAGTGCAAACCCAAATTGCATTTCATCGAATCTCCGCAGTTTCTCGGTCTTCATTTGCAAGTAGCAAACTTTTAACACAAGATAACCAATTTTCAGTGTATTACAAAAACAATTACAATTTATAAAATATCTCGAACTGAGTGAGGTTTCTCCAACATTTTCTAGTCATTGTCGATAGTATCTAGTCATCAATTTTCAACGAAAAATGTTATCGTTTCATTGTTGCATTTCAATGGTACTTCATTTGATTTTCCTTAAATAAAAAACAAAAGGTATATGCAAAAGGAAAACTTGTTATAAGAACCTAATAAAGGCAGTCACCTGGCTGTGTTAGACATAGTGGATATCAAGTTAGACGTGAGAAGAAGGGCAATGAGAAAACTTAGTGCATCACAATAACAAAGAAAAGAGAAGACCCCTGCCTCTATACCAGACCACTATACCTTATGTCGCCATTTTATTGCTGTTCGCCCTAACATCGAAAACAATCTGGAAGCTATGATGTACTTAGAAGGTGACAAACAAGCTGATTTCTAAAAATTCTCCCCCCCCCCCCACCACCACCCCATCACGTTGCGCCTTATACTTTTATTACTTGCAGGCACCTAGTCTTCTCTCTCGGGACAGTACAAGAGCATTTGCTCGGGTCAATTTCGCTATATTGTTTTCTTGTTTTAAACACTATTCACTAGAATAAGTCCGATTTACCAAGATGTATCTTTCCTAGAATGGTGTAGCTAATTCAGCTGAACATAATTTCAACTAATTATTGTTTATGCTTTTACAGCAAGGTTATACTTCTGAGAGAGAGAGAGAGAGAGAGAGAGAGAGAGAGAGAGAGAGAGAGAGAGAGAGAGAGAGAATTTTCTGAATACTTTAGAAATTCAATATTTCATGAATCCTGTTTCTCAAACCCATCAGGCTTTGGAACTTACTGAATCCTTTCTTAGAAAGACTTCGCTGCGAAACATTTGTATACGCACGATTCTATGAAATCTGTCCCTGGAGATCCAGCCTTTGCCAGTATACACGTTGTAATATGTGAAGCGCGTTTTGTTTGCAATTTCCTAGAACGCAAAGATATCCGTTTTGTTCTCGTAATTCTGGACTTGAGCTGAACGCGAAAAAACAATCCTTTATTAATGTTGAAAATTACTGAGATAGTCTTCCTGTAACTTTATCACAAACACTTCTTTGCTCAATTTTTTATCTTTAGCTTTTCCAGTTTATTTCATTTCCCTAACAATATTCTTAAATACTATTTACTTTGATCATTTAGTTTTTTTAACGTTCCAATACTTTCCTAAACTTTTAATGAACTATAAATATATATATATACAGTATATATATATATATATATATATATATATATATATATATATATATATATATATATATATATATATATATATATATATATATATATATATATATATATATCGTCAAATAAGATTGAGCTATTTTTGTTTGCCGTAAATTCCATCACTCGTTATTGAGGGAATATATTACTTCACATCTCTCTGTGTGTATACAATATTATACAAACACACACACAAGTATATATTTTTGGTTGAATGTGTATAAAGTGGTAGATGCAAGCCATGTAAATAGCACGGAAAATGTTTGGTTTTACAGGGAAACTTCAGCAATTCGACACGAACTACAATTAACGTCAATTTTAGTACGAAAATAATCTTGGGATCAATATGAATTTAATATGATACAACAAATACACCAGACTTAGACGCTGCTACCTAAGACAGATGTCTTAAGCATAACACGAAACCAGAAAAGAGGGAGTGGTGCAACTCTTGACAAGTTCCCAATAGTAGAGAGAGAGAGAGAGAGAGAGAGAGAGAGAGAGAGAGAGAGAGAGAGATTACCTGACAGATGAAAATTTGAGTTAGCTTTACTGTTTGCAAAACCATAACGTACCGAAGTGCACTGATTTTGATTAGGTGGCGCCTTAAAAATTGTGTGAAAAAATTGAAATAAAGTTGTGAGATCATAAAATCTACCAATATAAGGCTACTTACTTGATCTTTCTCTCCATTTACCCCCCCTCCCAACAACACACACACACACGAGTAAAGGGGACAATATACCATTGGAGGCTGCACAATATTCTCAAACAGATGGAGAAAATTACCAAAATCTGGATACTTTATGAAAAACGAAAACCCACCATTTTACATGTAGTCTTCACTAAGCGCACTAACAATAGGTCTGTTTTTGTTCTTTAGAAAATCTACGTGAGAACAAAAGAAACGAACTGTCTACTCCCTAGAAAATAGGTACTAAACATAAAGAAAGAAAACTAAAGATTTCCGTCCTGCGAAGATTACCATTCCTAAAATTTCAAACAAGTTTTGCTCCACATACATTCATGACCAGCGCTCGTTTTAAGCAGGATATCACGTATGATGAACGAATTGTAATAAATATTAATTTGAAGCCATTTGTAAACATTTGATCTGATGCAACATATTGATCGCTCTCTGGTATATATGAGCGGTCATATATATCAGCGTTCGATGCAATGGCCGTATAAATCCATAAATATTTTCCTGATGATAGCTAATAAATAAGAATGATGATTTGTGCCCACGAAAATACAATTTCCATAATCTTTCTGTATTTTCGATAATGATAAAACTTGCACAAAATCACATTCATCACTTCCATATACGTGCTCACAGAAACACACACACACATAAGCATATAAAATGGGAACTGAAAACAAAATAATTATAGCTTTGCAAAGAGCACCTCAGTAATATAATTACCACTTCAATACCATAATTACTATCAATCTTCCCGAATATGAGCAGACATTAACATAGAATAAGCCTAAAGATCCAATACCTAGTGAGCATAAAGGAAACACACACTCTGCAAAGGCTGACAATGGTAATAACAAGACTACGTCCTAACTTAACCTTTCCTAACCAAATCGAAACTTGGGCAATGTTTCCTCTTTGGGATGAATTCAGTGTCTTCGTAGGTCTCGATGGCTTTCAATATCCTGTGAAACTCTGGGTCGCAATCGTCGTCTCTTTCTATCTCACGAGGGAGAAAGAGGTTCCTTTTCTTAAAACATAATTGTTACATTCTTACCTTTCCCAAATTAAGCCACCTGTTTCCAGTACCGAAGCCCACATTCAGATACATATTTTTTTTCCACAATTCAAGCGTGAGATTTGCTAAATTATGCACACTCACAGACAATCAAACTTACGAATCCAAGCAAAAACTTCAAAACCTTCACGGAAGTTACAAAAATAATATATGCAAACATGAACAGTAGTTGAGAAATGTCAAGAAAGTTCAGGGAGTGGTGATGCAGTGAAACAACGCTACACAGTCTGTTCATTGCGAGCACCAACATACATAACGCTTTCATCAAGGGTGTTCCACAGTTTTGCAGTAATTGAAATAAAAGATCTCTGGTACAGGGCATCATCGCATCTTGGCACCCCAACATAACGTAGGTGGTAGTGTTCAGCAAAACTATCAGTTGTACAAATTCTAGAGAGACAGCCACTGCACAAGCAACACATGTGGCTGTCGTCTTGCTTCTCCGTTGGGCTATCCATTATACCGTAAAAGAATAAAAAATATATAAAACGTAGACTATGCTCATTTACATAATGTAAAAATGTTATTATAAACACATTCATCTATACATTGCTGCTTTCTGTCTCGGTTGGCCCGTATGCCATTCTCAAGTCTTCCATGCCATACTTGTTTTCAAGATCGTTACCCTTTCAATATTTTTAAAAACATTAGGATCAATTTAATTGTTATTTGCCGTGAAATGAATTTCTTCCGATATCACACACACACACACACACACACACACACATACACAATTCCTCATTTTACATTTTGCTGGACATTAGCCTCGATTTTTCTGGCAGCGCATAAAGGGAAGATAACAACGTTTACTACCAATTTTGTTGCGTAAAAGAGATCCATTTCTGTTTATGCTCTAATAAAAACATTAATTCTTCACAATTATCCCGAAAAAAAGTACAGCAATAAATGGAATCACATTTACAAGTCATCCTGTTTCTCAATTTACTTATCTATCCAATTCTTTACTTCCCATACGACTGGGAATTTATATAACCACAATTTTCGAACAACGATCAAATATTTTTCAGTCGAAATAAAGGAAAAGCTAGGAGGGATAATTTACCACCTTTAGGGTGGAAGGGAATTCCCTTCCCAACCAAGCGGTCAAGATTACTTTTCCTGCATATTCAGTGGGAACAACCCTTAGTAATACTTTTGATTAATAACACCAAAAAATTGGAAGATTTCTGAATCATACTTTACCTTATTGGAATGGGGAATAGGAGTATCCTTATCCATCAGGCAAGATGAAAAGACGAAAAAACAGTGACGATTTTTAAAATGAATGACGTTACTGTCATCCACCACCTAGAAAATACTACGGGTCACGTTACGTCCTGAACAGAGAATACGTTCAGACCACGGGGTAACTCTATCATCCTTTAATCGGACTCAAACCCAAGGATTTTAGTAAATTAATGAAGTCATTACCAGGCCACCAGTGAGTGAGTGTTCCCGGTAATCCATTTCGCTTGGGGCTATTTAATCCTGTCCCGTCCATAATCTACTTGTTTCGGTTTTATAGCCCTCTACACAGGTAGGTAATCTCACCGGGCAGCCGGGTAAAATCTAGTTGACCAAGCGTTATAAGAGCAATTAATAGTCTGTTCTTATATACATACAAACATTATATCTGACTACCTGTTTACTTCTAAATCTATCCATCTATCTGTGTGTATATACATTATAATATATATATATATATATATATATATATATATATATATATATATATATATCGATCTGTGATCAATAACATTTTTGCCTAAGAAGCGCAAGGTTCCAGGTTTGACTCCAGGGCGAGGGCAAGAGGATGGCATGCTCGTTAAAAACCCATTGTGCCTTTGTTGGCCTAAGTGCCAATTATGTGGTGAAAAACATCACACTGGGATTTGTCCGTAAAAGCCTCGTTAATGACAAGCCCTGAGTCGTCATGGAGGCTTTATGGCTTGTCTGGGCTGAGCCGTACCATTGAGCTGTACAGTAATTACAATGAAAAATCGAAATAAGTTTTTAAAAATTAAAACTTAATCTTCTTTATTAACTTGCTTCCCTTAGTAAGGTAAATCAGATGAAATTAAATCTGCACAATATCAGTGGACTGCATTCTTCCATATAAATTACTTGAACTCACAAGGGAGAAAAGGAGAAAAGTTCATTGAAAAAAAAAAATAAATTTTAAAATTAAATCACTTATTTACAAGTGCAAGGAACGCACCGACTGACCGCTAAGTCGGCGCACAAGACTTAAAAGTTTCAGTGAAATAATGAGAACACTTGCACTCTTTGCGGAAGGAACCTAAATCATTTACAGTGTTGTGATGCAATTAATTAACTGAAGAGGGAATTCTGCCCTTCTACTACTTCAAATCAGCAAGTCTATGCTCGCTCTCAATTTGACGTTACCTCCAGCCTCCAGTAGTCAAGCCGGACAGGTATGACCGAGCAATGGCAGGAGACCTCAGAAGGAAGAGAGTTAATCCACATCCCCATTAGCGTGTTCGTGACATACAATTTAAGAGGAAACCTGCTTCTCCGTACAATATACCTTATTGGCCACAAGAACACTATACACATGACGAACCTGAACCTTAAGGGCATGCAAACGTTCGTTATTAACCTCCATATATTTAAAATCGAACTACGGGACGCAGGTGCAACGTAACATGCCCACACGGGAGCATTAGGGTTTGAAAGATCATATGCCTCACAGGTTGGGAATGAAGAGATATAACGAATAACGGGGTTATACAGACAATTTCATACAACATAAATACCTGTTAGTTACATAACTGTGGAGACCCATGGGCCACACTGTTCATCTGAGCCACCTTGCTCCACTTGCTAGAATATGACTACGATTTTCCTAAATATTCCTTTGTAAAACTTTGGACGCCTATTGTTATCCCATCCAGGCCCCCAGTCAATTGTTTGAGAAAACTCAAGTCCGAACTACATGAAGATGACTGCATATCAACTTTTTTTTTTTTTAGTCTTCATTCCCCTAAGTAAAACCAAGGACCCTTATTGTAACTAAATCCAGGGCCATGGTTTGAAAAAAATGAACCTATACTGCCTAAGAAAGACTTCACAAAAGTTAAGTAATTTTTTCGGTGGCACCTCATCTCGGCAAACTTGATTCTCCCTTACCAAAGATTGTTTAGTGGTTCTGTTGAAGTTAAAAATGTGGAAAGTTTACCTCAACCATACATAAATACATATATACTTACAGATGCCAGAAAAACTTTGATCAGTAGAGCTCACTTTAGCCTTGAGCTCAACACAAAAGGGGGAAGGGAAACAACTTTCAATGAGACTAGTTGCTGACAAAATGTAAGCTTACCTCACCTGAGGCCACCCAGTAGGAGTTATAGTTATATATATATATATATATATATATATATATATATATATATATATATATATATATATATATATATATATATAATGTGTATAATTTTAGGTTTTTACTCCGACCTACTTACTTTATTCCTGGCTCAGGGGTCCACTTCTATGGTCTAGCTGATGGACAGGGGACTTACTATAATAATTATAGGTTCTGACTGCAATTGCTATGTCAGGTAGAAACTTATAAGGAAAAACAGTTGAGCTGAAGGCCTTACTTCAACAAGGAACTGTTGCAGATAAACACTTCAGTTACTTTAAATGGATATTTACATTAAAACACTTAAATCAGAAGAATGGGGAATGATAGGCAGGTAAAGCAAAGTTCTGCAGCGTAGTCAAATATTACAGCAATTGTTCAAACACTGAAGTTCTAGGGGTAAGTCTCTTGAAAGGGACACTAGATTTGCTTGCAGTGGCAAGGCCAAGGCAAGGAGCACAAGCCAAACAGTTGTTTCCACAGCTAACAACACCATCTGCAATTGAGAATGCAAGAAGTTACGTAGGGAAATATAGCAATTTCGGGCAAATCAAGTGCTGCCAACATAACTCGATTCTCACGAGAGATGCTTACGTTAATTTTGCACACTGTACTAAGTTAGGTCTTCGTGAGAAATTGCACTCAAGAAAAGAGAATGAAACTCAGTAAAAGATCAAAGATAAGTGACTGTTGAAAGAACCTCGACTCAACCTCGACTCAGGACTTTACCTTAGATGGAGCGATGGAGGGCCTCGTCGTATTTCACCAAGAATGGAGGGAAGATTTTAATGGGAGTGCACAGGAAAGTGACTGGGGGGCCGAAAGGTGGCCACGAGGGCGAAACTCGAGAAAGACCAAGCAAGGGGCAAGTTTGTTGGTTTCTAAGAGCGAGGCTGCTAGCACACCACTTTATATAACCTCGGTGGATTATTTTTCCTCTTCTCTCAGATGGTGCTTGGACTGCTGGCGTCTGCCCTCGGGGGTCAAGATGGCAGCCAAACCACATGGGTTGCGACCTTCCATTTTCTATCCAGGTGACCTCTGGCTTGTTGCTATGGAGGGCTCAAATTTTCTCCCGGACTTCATCCCAAACCTGGTTCGCCTGTGAGGCAGGATTTTCATCTCCATTCACCTTTATCTGAAAGAGGTTTTTCAAGCAGTAACCAGGTCTAGGAAAGATTAAGAAATTTACCAAAGGAGGAAGTAAAGAGACAATTAAAAGGGGGTTGGTTTTCTTATGCCCTTCCTCAGTTAGTTATCAGTGTGAACAATACTATATTCAACATTATAAGATAGTTTGGAGGTTGAGTTGGCTTACTAAGAGGTCTCCTTCATTACAATATAACATATATATACTGCATATATATATATTATATATATATATATATAAATAATATATGTATATGTATATAAATATATATAATATACATAATATAAGTTTGTGTTTTGTCACACACATCCATGACATTTTTTATATTAATAAACATTAGGTGACTGATATCGTTTAACACTGAATTAACTATACCCTGGAAATAATTTGTTCCCAAAGACAATTATGATTGATAAGGGCTTCTCAGGTCTGACTATGATTTGAACTTGGGTCTTTGGTTTAGAGACAAAAATAAACAGTCGACTTAGACCATCTGACATCTTAACTTCTCAATTTCCTCACTCTTTTTTGGACACGCTTATCACTAAAAGCCTGTCATCCAGGCCAGTGGCAAACTTTCCCTTTCCATGACAGAACTCGACTCCACGTATGAAAGGTTTCCCTTTTCATGACAGGATTCGATTCCGTGTATTAAAGGTGCCAGTGACATTGTGCTAACACACTGCTTTGAAGACGCAAAGTGCCTTAGCTGGTATTCACTGGAGCATGTGGGCAGGATACAATCCTGTCATAGTAACTGAAGTTTCTTCATTTACTTCAGGCTTGGATAAAAGGTTTGCAGTGATAAGTTATATGTGTAATTAAGGTGGCTGAAGACTATCAACAATACTCTAATATTGCTGTATATTTCCCTGTTCTTTATGATGAAGTAGATTCGCAACGTCAATCCAGAATGTCCAGGCCTTTACAGTTTGCATGATGCTCTTCTGGCACATTCTCTCCCTTGTTTTCATCAGATTATGCAGATGTGGCTGCTAATATTCTCTGGCAACAGCCCCACAATCTCCAGTACTTCTCTTATCTTCAGGGGTTAAGTCTTGAAGAGATTTACAAAAACTACTACTATGTTGTTCCATTTATTATTCTCAAGCTAACAGCTGTTACAGCCATTAACCTAAGGCCATTTCCAAGGCTACACTAGATCTACTATGGAATTGCACTCCAAGATATATGGTAGGTGAGAAAAGCCAAAAAATTTATAATAGACAAGAATCCAATAAGAAAATGAAACACACATTCCAGAGTTCAGAAAAACGTTGGTCTTGAGTTTAATGGTTGAAACAGCCTGGGAATAAATGAGTGGAACAAAATAGCAGCTTGTTTATCCCTTCAAGACTACAGCCTTGAGGAAAGGAGAGTGTGCTGATGGTTGTGGGGACATTGCCTGAGAATTGTAAGAGCCACATGTGCATTATTTTAAGAAAATAAAAGAGAAATTGTTCCAAAAAAGAACACACATATATACCGGGTGTTTCGAAATTATAGCCCCCCCTCCACAGAACAAATGGAAAGTTATGAAGTTTTCTGCTATAGCCTATCTCCAAGTACATTTTTTTAAGTTTCTATTAAGCTATTTTTCATTTTACATTTCTTGTATTTTCAGACTGAGTGACGGAGTTAGATACAACCATGGCTAACGACTCGCAGGAAATCAGATGGATTGACCGAATCCGAGCTATAACCTTCAGAGAGGCCAGGGATGCTGGCGCATCCTTCATTTCACGTTCCTGGATAACTAAATACATTAAAAGAGATTAATCCTTTGTTAAAAGAAACTGGAACAATAATTCATATGAATGTCATCGTGAAAAGTGTGAGAATCTTGGAAGGCCTGAAGTCCTTTCTCAGGAGTCAAAAGACATCATAGCTGGGGCAGTGGGTAGACCAAGAAAGTCTTACATAAGTTGACACTTGAACTAGAAACAAAAAAGGAAAGAAGAGAAGTTATAGTGCTGTATATCATGAGTTGAAAAAATCTGTTATCAAGCCATTTCATGTTATCAGCAAGCCCAACATCACTCAGCAACAGAGAGAAGACCGTGCATGGTTTTGTTGTTAATTTCTTAAAGATTGGGATGAAGCTGACTTTCTCCATGTTGCCACATCAAATGAATTCTTCATTTACACAGTCAGGAAGCCAAATCATAAAAATGACATCATTTGGGCTGCAAAGTTGGATGATATCAGCGATGACGTGCGCTATCGCCAAGTTGTGAAATTTCCTGAATGTTTCGGAATTTTTCTCTGTTTCACAGCCAAACGGTTAATGTGGATCATCAAAGGAAAAGGGCAGTCATGGAATAGCGAATACTTCACAGAAACTGTGCTTACTGGTGCAGTATTTCCTTTCCTCAAAGATCCGGAAAATGTGTTATCTGTTGAAGAAGTCACATTTTTGCATGATAAGGCACCATGTTTAAGGCTCTTCAGACACAGGAGCTGCTTCGAAACAGTGGTATCGATTTCTTCTCGTCAAGTGAATTTCCAAGTAGCTCCCCTGACCTTAATGTGTGTGAAAACATAGGTTGTATCTTAAAGGATCATGTTGAAGCGCGCACAGTGAACTATGATGGTATACCAAGCCTCGACGACCTGTGAAGAGAGGTGACCAAAGTGTTCAGGGAAATGGAGTTTGAGTCTCCGCTTTTTTGCGATTTGCTGAAATCATACCCCTCAAGAATGCAGGCTGTGGTACAGGGAGATGGAGGCTACACAAAATATTAAATAATCAGAGAGAAACTTAAATAAATACCTGTTCTGAATTACTTTTGTTTTTGTCCATATCAATTTTAGTTTATGCTGTAGAGGGGGGAGGCCTCTAATTTCGAAACACCCTGTATATAAACATATATATAGAGATAGACAGTTAGATATGTATGTATGTGTATTTATGTATGTATGACAACAAGGACCTTACATGCACAAATAAACCAGGAAATAAATATTTAACAAGAAAAAGTACAAACATGATCAACCTTAACGGACGCACCCTCATTTGAAAATTAAATAAGAGGACGACAAAAAACTCTTCTGCCTCACAATTTAGTTGTTTGTTCCTTCAACAAAATCGATCACGTAACTGAAGCCTAACGGAGTACCCTCTGCCACCCCTCTCCTCCTCGTCGTTCTCCAACAACAGCGTAGGTATCCGCTTCGTAGGACACACTACCACACCATCGTCAGCGAGACCAGGTGCGGAAGGCGACATATTCTCTCTCTCTCTCTCTCTCTCTCTCTCTCTCTCTCTCTCTCTCTCTCGTACTCAACACCCCCTGTTTTTAAGCGCCAATAACAAGCGCAATTCTTACGGCACCAGGTCATATTTTCTAATTAACCTCCGATCTGCGATTACTGCTGAAATTCCAAAGTCTATAAAATAGCTTTTGACATGTTATATAATGAAGTAAAGTACCAGTCATAAAAAACTTTTCACTTAATTTTCACAAAATAAAATCAGCAAATATTGAATTGATGGTTGATCTTGAATTTAAGCTATAAAAATGCAAACGTCGATCAAGTCATAGAATTAATCAATGTGTAACTTGCAAACTTCAAAACCAATAAATAGAACTAAATAACTAACCTTTAAATTGAGCTATAACCTTATCTCACCGTCATCTCTAATTTACGTGTCGTCAACATCAAAACAGTACCCAACATATAGAGAGAGAGAGAGAGAGAGAGAGAGAGAGAGAGAGAGAGAGAGAGAGAGAGAGAGAGAGAGAGAGAAAAGTTCGTCACTCAGAGGAAACATAGAGATACAGAGCAAGATAGAAGGAAGCACGTTCCTCAAAGCATCACAGTAATAGACATGAAAAAAATTTTATGATTTACTTGATATAATAAACTGTAATATCTAAAAACAAACTACAGAAAAAACAAAGATGGGATTTCACATGCAGTTAATACCTCCTGCGCAGTCTCAACACTTACCTAAAACCATTAAAAATTCTCTCTCTTTCTTAAATACTTATTACTTAGTGTTATACGACAGAATACTCCTACCATAATGAAAAAATTACCTGCTCACGTGAAATGTAATTACCTTAAGATTACCACGTAATACAAAATAAAAGTGAATTTCCACTCCAAGAAATAAAGGTAGCACGTAATAAGTAATCGCGTTAATGACTTCCTTCATCTATAATAATGGAAAGATCGACGAAAGAGGCAACGCAATGCCTTGAGAGAGAGAGAGAGAGAGAAGGGGGAGGGGGGGAGAATCTAATAACTGAAGCAACTTACAGGGCTTCCAAAAGAGGAAAGGGTATGAAAATCAAGAGAAATGAACGAGTAAAGCGAATTCTGTAACTTGGCAATGAAAGGAAAGAAACGTTCATTGAACTGACCAGTCCGAAGATTCCTAGCGTTCTCAGGATAAATGTGGAAGTCGTGAACCTTTCAGACGCCACATGACAGCCTCACTGAAGAAGCAAATCTCTGCAATTTCTGCTGATACGACGAGGAGGACACTGTGCGGCATCATCTCTCAAAGATTGTGAAAAGACAGCAAGGCGAACAACAGCTTACAACAAATGAAAAACAAAAAATGCAAGTGCTGATACACATAATATATATATATATATATATATATATATATATATATATATATATATATATATATATATATATATATATATATATATATATATATATATATATATATAGTATGTGTGTTGGCGGGAGAGGGGCCACTGGTTTGGCGGAAGGAGTATGGCCAGTGGGTCTCACAATGCCATTATCGAAGGAGTGCGTGACCAAGGACGACTCTGCATAGCCTACTCGACTCTGCATGGCGTCAGAGTTGTTTACTTGGTGGATTTCTCAGTCTCGTATTCAGGAGTAGTCTGAGTCTCAGTCACCCAACACACGAGACTGCGACTAGCTTATCTTACAACATGTTTCCTGTAGTTCTCTCCTCTAACTTACATCTCCATAAGTTTAAGCCATCTAGGCCTATATGGAGATCTTCAAAGGAGGACCTAAGGATATCTATTCTCAAATCTTCAAAGTCAGGTGGGCAGACCTCGGGCAGATCCAAGTGCCTCATTGGTCAAGACTGTCATGTGCAACCCCTGAGACAGCCTTGAGACAGGACTTCTTGCCTCCTTGTTGTGACCTCAGAGCGCCAATAGTGGGAGCAATGGCGATATTAAGACTGACCAGTGTGTGACCGAAAGTGATGAAAACATTATTTCAGTGCCATTTTCCAATCTTCTGATGTCTTACTATCTCTGCTGAAGTCGGCTTCTTTAGCTCTCGTGCATTACCTGTGAGAGGACACTGGGAAAACAAAGGAGTTTCCATTCTGAAGGGGATATAATTGCTTATAAATACAGAAGAGAAAGTGCGAGAGGTCAGACATGGGCAGGACAATTAAGGAAAGCTCTTAAGCCGATCAGCAAAAGTGTATCCCTCTCTCGGTTAATCTCATGCATTTGACCCTTAGTCAGCTGCAGCTACAAGCAGTTTTATTTCTTTAAGATGAATTTCTATTATTATCTGTCAAGAACGTCACATTATATATATATATATATATATATATATATATATATATATATATATATATATATATATATATATATATACATATATATATATATATATATATATATATATATATATATATATATATATATATATATATATATATATACATATATAACTGAATCACGAAAGTATGGAACATGATGAATATATAAATAAAGGCAATGCCACGAAGGGATGTGAAACGACTTAGTGTCCTTTACTTAGTAGACTGATGAAAATATAAAAATAAGTTTACAAAGAGAACTCATATAAATGACAGATGGGGATTATACAGGAAACTGTGTACCTGGAATCCAACACAGTTGAAAAATTAGCAGACCTACCAAAACAGGGGTAAATATTTAAGCGGTTTTACAAAAGATTAGGCCCATCAGCTCGGAAGTAGGAACATGTCAATTAAAAGATTATGCAGGGAAAGACATTGTCCACCAAAAAGTGGCCGTGGAAAGAATAAGCTTATTACATATGTTATAAAAGTACAACTCAATAATTCTCCTTACGGTAAACAATAAAAATTTTTGCAAAGTGAACATTTTCATAAAAATATATATTAAACATACAGTGCATATACATAGAAAATATATATAAGATACTAATTAGTTATTAAGACAGTGATTTTATCTTCAAGGTCATTCTTGAACATTTTACTAATGCAGGTATCCAAATAATACATGACAGGGCTAAGGTTAGAATTACTACTGGAAGTAAGCTTTATAATAATAGAATCTAAAAGATTTCATGATGAGAAATCTTTCAATCTGGCAATCACTGAACTTTCAGTCCAATTTATCCTGTGAGTGTTTTCACTTAAATAAATGCATATTGCATTGGATGTTTGCCCAGTTTTGTCAGAATACTTATGCTGTTTAATTCGTACTTCTAAATCCTTACTGGACTGGCCAGTATAAAAAGAAGCGCAGTTCAAGCATGGAACTTTAAATATTATATATTGTTGCTTTCCTCAGGGCTGTTTTTTATTAACATTCCTTTTAGTGTTATTATAGGAAAAACCAGGTTGACATTAAAAGATTTTAACAATGATTTTGTGATTTCAAAACCACTAAAATAAGGCAAGCTAAGAATGTTCTAAGGAGTTTCTATCTCCATGTTACTTTCACTATAACGCTTTTTGTGGGCTTTATTATAGCAAATATCTAGTAAACGTGAAGGATAACATAAATCTGTCCATATTTTTCTTATGTATTAGATTTCTTGATCCAAATACTGGGGACTGACAATGCGCAATGTTTGTAAAAACATAGAAGAAAAAATTGACATTTTGATACTAAGGTGGTTTGAATAAAAATGGACATAAGTTAAGTTGTTGGTTGGTTTCCTATAAATATGAATTTGCATTGAAATGGTTCTCTGTGTATTAAAACATCTAAGAAAGGAATGTAATTGTCTTTTTCTAATTCTAAAGTAAACTTAATGGATGGTACCTGGTTATTCAAATTATTTATAGTGTACCAAAAGAGATGGAGGGGGCAGGGACATTTTCTTGGCACAAACCATGGGAGATTAGTATGTGACAGCGTCAGGTGGGCTACAGGAAGACCACGACCTGAATGGATTAGAATTATGAGAAGGGATGCTGGAAACGAACGGAGATTTGTGGAAGATAAATCACAAGAAAGACCGGAGTGGTGGAACTCACAAAAGGTCTATGCATTTTGCAGCGTTGGAAGCTTTGATGATGATGATATCTATTTGTAAATAACGCATAACTATGCACCACTACTCATACTTTTGATAAACATGAGAGAGAGAGAGAGAGAGAGAGAGAGAGAGAGAGAGAGAGAGAGAGAGAGGGGAGAGGGGGAACGCTCGTTCTACGACGTTTAGGGTAGGCAAAACTTAGGGATATTGCCAAACACTCCACAGTCTTGAAAAAGTTCCCGTCTCGAGACCTATCTGCATTTTATTCGCACCCCTCCTCCTGTGTAAGACCAACGAGCACTTTGCGATATAATCCTCTGCCATCTAGCTAAAGTTTTTCAAAACCAGAACGCTGGACTTTGCTTCTGGACAATGCTACATTGGCGAGGGTTTTTACAATACCTCTTTAAAACACACACATATATACAGTATATATATATATATATATATATATATATATATATATATATATATATATATATATATATATATATATATATATATATAGGGATTTCATTCAAACTGGATACCATCCAGTTTGAAAACTTTTTAGTAATTCTAGTAATGCACAGAACAATTGTGTATGTGATAAAGTATATATATATATATATATATATATATATATATATATATATATATATATATATATATATATATATATTCATTTTTTTGCTAAAAAGAGCTCTTTGAAGAGTGATGTTTAGTGCAGTGTTCTGCTCTTGGAGAAATACTAGTTTAGCGAGTTAGGTTTTAGTACTGAAGAGTTCTGGAGTACTGCGTTTCGTCAAGTAGTTCTTTTGAAGTACTGCTTTTGGGGAGATGCTTTTTGAAGAGCGCTTATTTCGCAGATCATTCTGGAGGTCCAGGATGTGAAAAGGAGAGGGGGAATCACAACACAAGACTATTACAAAGATTGAGGGTAACGACGATGAATTATTTACGAAGAGGTGAAAGATAAAAACAAAAATTAATCAAATTCAAATTAATCAAAAGTAAGTCAATGCACAAATATTTTTGAAGCAAAGGAATATCAAATAAGCGACACGAAGGAATTTTATAATATAAGGGGAAAAAATCAAGTGTTTAGAGTAAATAGAAAATTAAATGTTTGAAAGGAGAATGACCCGGAAGTTGAAAAGTGACCACAATAAGTTAAACTAGAGTCCAACATAAGTTTAATAGGTCTCAGATTGACAGTAAACAAGACGCTGAACAAGTTTCCAACAAAAGTCGAAGAAATTACTCGCAGATGTAGGGAAGGTTGCCGGCCCCACCCAAAAAAAAAAAAAACATGCAAATTAATCTATTCACAACGAACCTAAAGACATGGACGACCTGTGAGTGAACTTCGGACCTTAATCAATAAATCATTATGGCTTGACCCACATCACAGGGATCCAGGTCAGGTCACAAGATATATCTATATTCTTAGCCCACTCCCCTACTACTCAATGTCACTCAAAAAAAAAAAAAAAAAATTAGTTCCTCTCTTCCACTCTTTCGATTCTTTACCCAGCTGACTTCCAAACCATCTGTTCACATCTCGTTTATATACCTTACCTTAGCTGGCTCACCTGAGGCATTCCTGAACCCATCCCGTAACAAGGGTTAATTTATTTACACCGTTGGTTACCTGGCTATCAAAATCCGCTTTACAAAGAGTTCCTGAAATGGAGCGATGAAATTCATTTCGGAGAAAAGCTAATGATATTCTTTCAGAAACTACCATGCCAGACTACCTAAGAGAGAGAGAGAGAGAGAGAGAGAGAGAGAGAGAGAGAGAGAGAGAGAGAGAGAGAGAGAGAGGATTACCTTGTCAGATGCCCTCCATGTTTGATGGCATACATTTTTGACGGGGCAAAAAGCATTATCGTCTAGAATATAATTATCTCTCATCTGTTTACCTCTCTCCACACTGAATGTGACCCATAATAGAGGAATATATTATTTTAAGGATCACGCCTATATTCCCTTGCCATCCAGTTGCGAGTTAAGACGCGCTGCCACCACGTTACGAGAGAAGAGAAATGTCGCTAAGTTCATTTTTATCGATTGACCAAGAAGAAACCTTACTCATCAATCGTTTACGCACAAGCTACTGTTTGGTTGCAGAGTAAAACAATTCTTTCATCAAGTCTACACGATTACAAAAACAATAACTGGAACAATTTACATATCAAAATATAGTTAAAAAAATTCACAAGAGGTTTACTCAAAGGAAGGAATATTTCACACGAAGCAGGACTGCTATTGACCGACAGCTGGCTACGGTCATCCGCTCAACTTACTTCCGGGTCTGCCGGAACTAATTTGGCTCCTAATGGGGGAACTTAACTGTTTTAACCTACGTTTGACATTACTTCTTTTTCAAGAGAATGTCAATGGGACTGACAACATAATGCTCTTAGCAATCTCAAAATTGCAGGAAAAAAAAGAAAATGAACGAGGGGAAACCAGAGTGGCGAGGAAAATTATACAGACTTACTGCATTGTGGGAAGCATAAAGTATATCTATCTATTTATTCACACATATATACTGTACACATTTTATATATTACACATACACACACACACACACACACACACATATATATATATATATATATATATATATATATATATATATATATATATATATATATATATAACGTGTAACTGAATCACGAAAATATGGAACGTGATGAATATATAAATAAAGATAAAATCACGAAGGAAACGGAAACACTGGAGTGCTGCGAGGCCTTTCGACGCTAGTCTGCTAAGTAAAGGACTAGCGTCGAAAGGCCTCGCAGCACTCCAGTGTTTTCGTTTCTTCGTGGATTTTATCTTTATTTATATATATCGTGTGTATATATATATATATAGAGAGAGAGAGAGAGAGAGAGAGAGAGAGATATATATATATATATATATATATATACTGTTATATAAGTTCGTTATAACCACAGTTCGACTGAAAATACCGTTTACAAGTTACATAGTTAATGTTTGTTTAAAAACTAGGCGATATATTGCGTAAAGAGAGAGAGAGAGAGAGAGAGAGAGAGAGAGAGAGAGAGAGAGAGAGAGAGAGAGAGAGAACTATAATACTGTTAATAGGACTAAGTTCGTTGCCGAGTAACCACAGTTCGACTGAAAATACCGTTTACAAGTTACATGAAGTTAATGTTTGTTTAAAAACTAAGGCGATATATTGCGTAAATCTTCCCTAAGAGAGAGAGAGAGAGAGAGAGAGAGAGAGAGAGAGAGAGAGAGAGAGAGAGAGAGAGAGAGAGAGAGAGAGGAACTCACCATTAAGATGTGGCTAAATCCAATTTTACCTGAGTTGACATTCGAGATCAATGGAAACACTCGAGTTCCCCTAAGATCAATCCAAATTTCTGTCCTAGTCACTTCTCCCCCGAGGACTGAACGCAGTGGAACGAGGATGGAAACCTATTTAGTTTCTGTTTACATAAGCATTATACTACTGGAAAAGCTACAAATTTGTTTCTTGGATCGGACCACTCACAGAGCACTTAAGAAAAATTATCAAGTGGAAAAAGTACAGTCCATCAAAGAGCTATCCGAGCGCAGCGGATTTTCACAATACACGTGACCACTTTTGTTAAAAAGCCAAAGGAAGTACACGTGCCCACTTCTGTTAGAAAGTCAAAGGAAGAACACGTGCCCACTTCTGTTAGAAAGTCAAAGGAAGAAGGTAGATACGCAAAATCACCACCATCTTTATATACATGTCTCTTGATAACACCAGTTTCTCATTGAACGGGTTGGTATCGTTCTCGGCTAGCACTCTGCTGGGCCCGCGTTCGATTCTCCGGCAGGCCAATGAAGAATTAGAGAAATTTATTTCTGGTGACAGAATTCACTTCTCGTTATGTGGTTCGGATTCCACAGTAAGCTGTAGGTCCCGTTGCTAGGTAACGAATTGGTTCTTGGCCACGTAAAATAAATCTAATCCTTCGTGCCAGCCCTAGGAAAGCTGTTAATCACCTCAGTGGTCTGTTTAAACTAAGGTATACTTAATTTTTTTTTATAAAACCAAATTCTGAAGAGTTGCCATACAGTTCATTATGTTTTTTTCACTTGACTACCTAAAGCTCTTCAACAGTAAGGAAAAGTGGTCATAATACCGAGGTTTGTTTTGCCTGGATGGTGGTCCTGAGTTCAGGATCTTCATGTGGCCTCATAGATTTCACTGACACATACGAATTTACCTTCCCGGTCAGCTTGAGACTGAGGGAATGGGGGAGAAAATGGGGATTCCTGCAGAGTCTGTACACCCACTGCCTAAAAAGCAATGAAAACGATTACCCATTTAGTTACAATGGTAAGGATAAGTCTATTACTAACTCGAAAATGTATCAGAATTCAACAGCTACATTAATGTATGAGCGGCAACAGGTTTGTATCCTCCTCATGGGCGGGACTTGTATCCTCCTCATGGGCGGGACTTCATTATGATATCCAGATACGGGTTCGAATCCTGCAGCAGATGGAATTGCTTCATATTGCATTTGGATCTCAGGCTTTGTAGTGACAATCGTATTTCATAAGTGCGAAGATCGCGAAAAGTTATCAAGCTTATCAAGCATGACTGCGACCCTAAACTTCCAACTAATTACTATAAGCTACCAAATTCATCCCCTCTAAGGCCGCTGACGCAAAGGAGCTTAGTGAAGTTCCACTTATGTCTTTGCTATACTTTATCTTCCAAAAATCTCCACTCTGTCTCCATCCTACCTTCTCACAGTTCTCATTCTGGTGGCTTCTAACTTTCCATGCGCGCACACACCCCCACACACGTGTGTGTGTATATATATATATATATATATATATATATATATATATATATATATATATATATATATATATATATATATATATATATATATATATATATATATATATATAATGGTTTTGTGTATTTTATATATATATATATATATATATATATATATATATATATATATATATATATATATATATATATATATAATAAATATATACACACATTACATATATACATATATATATATATAATAATATATATATATACACACCAAACCATATGACTTTTTCTTCTTTGAGAAGTCTCAGGAATGTGCCCCAGTGGTTACCGACCTCATTTCACCAGCAAGAGACCAGAAATCGATTGCCCTGTCGCACGGTGGCAAGAGCGCCTGGGGTCATTCTTGAAAAATCTCTTGCACCCCTATCTGTCCCTCTAACTCCACTACAGGAATTCTCATTCACCGGTGCCAAGACCACTTGCTGTAATCCATAAAACAATTTCCTTGGCTACACACTCGAGGAATTATAAAGTGGTACTTTTTCTGGCCCTACTGTTGTGTTCACAGACGTAAGGTACAGTAAGTAAATCAACAATACGGACTAAAATTAAACATAAATTTAGTTTAGGACACAAAACAACGGAAACCATTTGGAGACTACAAACTTCAAACCCATATGGATATTAGAAAATTCACCAAGAAACTTGGAGAAGATCCTGCCTTTTAGAATATATGGTTTCACATACTAGCAATGCTAAAACGGAGCCAGATATCCTTATCAACTTCTAAAACGGAAACGTTTCCCTAGAACTTGAGAACAAACGTACTGAGGTATGATCAGGTAGAAACTGTGTACCCTTGGTTACTTGGAAAATTGGTCTGAAGGTTGTAGATTTTCTCCCACTGCGGATAATTCATAATTGTTGCTAAAATAATATTCAACTCTGACAATGTGAAGGATGATAAAAGGCAAAAGATAATATACGCTAAGACGACTTTCGTTTACTAGAAATTCCTATCTGTTTAATTCACTAGCTTAATATGGACAGGACTAGCACAGGAATAAGGAATGCATAAAATTTGCAAATATGATTCCGTTGCTCACGTCTTTACCGAGAGAGTCTCTCTAAGCTTCAACTTATCAGGAAACGTGCTTGTATCTACCTCCATGAAATAACATTCATATCTTCTAATTTTGAGAGAGAAGGCGTAACTGAGATACAGCATTCATGAGTAGATAGTCATAAAACAGGAACAATAATCTTCCTAAGTGTCATTCACCACTAACACAAAGCGGCAGTAAATCAAGGAAAAAAATGAAATTCATAAAGCAACTCTAAAATCTTGGAAAAAAAAAAACACTGTATTCTTCTCAATTACTCACAATCCAGCGTCCTTGGAAAAGAAAGACAAAATTGAAGAGGGCTACATGAATATGAATGCCTCCCGGGTAGCAAATACCTGAGATGTATGCTAGTATTACTGTACACCAGCCCAGGTGTTTTTGCCATGCCCCTAGGTTAGGTTAGGTTAGGTTACACCTGTATAATAATTTGGGCGTGAGAAACATAATGAGATTATTTTAAAAGAAAATTCTATGGTTAGTTTTTGATACGGCGTCCCGCTTTTTTCAGGGAAAGGTTCCAGTACTCGGTTATCACGGGAAAATGCTCCCGGTATCATGGCTATCAGGCTCAATACCTTGTCCATCTATCCAACACTTTCTAAGCCAAATTTCCAAATTAACGGAGAATACTTTCAAACACCTATCATCTTCCCATAAAAAACCATATCAAAATTGATTCATCTCTTCACCTACGCTAACCTTTTTCGAACATTTCGAATCTCTACACATCTAGTCCTTACAGTCCAGCAGTCAACGTATAGCAGTCAGCCATAGCATTCGGCTCTGCTCTCATTAAGGAGACATGGTTCAACAATCTCGTTAAAATTTCAAATTTTGGCTTCCATAAACACTCCTCTCTTCCAAACCCTTTCCTTAGACCCTGTTACCTACCTTGCTTCAATATTCTGTGACAACCATTCCTTCCACATACCATCAACTGTTACACAAACTCCCTAAGGCCTGTACAAATTACGTGCTTCCATTTTTCCCCCATTTATATATGAAAAATCGCGAAAAGGAGTCCTGTACAAGAGTCTTCTGCATGCAAATATGAAATAAGGGACCCTAGAATATCAAATGTGAACATTTCTTAAAGGGATCAAACTACTACTTTCTATTCCAAAGACCAAACCCGTGAGAGGGGGATCCCTCCCTTACCCTCATTACTTTACTCTTATATTTACCTTCAATATTCTGCTCTTACAAAAATCTGCAACCCCTTTCACTAATTGGCAGTTTTTTCTTCAATATCTCCATTAAATACTGTATCATCTGCAAATACCAGCCATGTCAAAGTCCTCTCACCTCACACTGTCCTTTTTCTTATCTCACTATTTGGGATCTAGGCCTTGTTTTGTTCTCTGACTTCTCGCAACATTCTGCTCATAATATTACCAAACAGCTATGGAGTCAACACAATCTCGTCTCAGACTAGTCACTCTGCATATTTTAAGAAATGCTGCGCTGTCATCACAAAAACTTAATACTGCACTCAAAAAATAACCTTCTAGCCATAAATCCTCAGCAACTCAGCATTCCATAATAAAAAAGGTTTTTCCTGGTCTACCAACACCACAAACAACTATTTCCCGTTACCATTAACTTCTCATTTAACTGTTAGATAACAAACAATGCTGTACAAACACTCTCTTCCTTATCTATACCTTACCTCCTCGCCTCTCCCAGTATATAAGCAATGTTCTGCCAAATATTTTTTTTTTATTCACAGTGATCATGTCGACCCTTATATATTGGAACAAATATTTCTACCAAATATTCCTTTCGAACTTTTCCTAAACCAGACTAAGTTACACACCCACCCAACAGTCTTTCACACGTCACCACCATACCTCACCATTTCATGTTAATTCCGACAAACCCTCGTGCCTTTGTCTATCTATACACCTTTTCCCCTCGGAGGGGGTCGCTCCAGACCATGTTGTCCTTACAAGTCACAGCTATCAATCTGGGCTAAGGTTACTAACAAAGGCATTGTTAGTTTTCTGTAAAAGAAAACTATTGAAACGGCTACTCGTCTGTTAGCTCTTTGTTGGGTGAGTCGGTAGAGCTGCCGACTGTCACTCGATGGGCCGGAGTTCAATTCCCCGGCCGGCTGATGAAGAGTTAGAGGAATTTATTTCTGGTGATAGAAATTCATTTCTCGCCATAATGTGGTTCGGATTCCACAATAAGCTGTAGGTCCCGTTGCTAAGTAACCAATTGGTTCTTAGCCACGTAAATAAGTCTAATCCTTCGGGCCAGCCCTAGGAGAGCTGTTAATCAGCCCAGTGGTCTAGTAAAACAAAGGTATACTTAACTTTAACTTTTACTCGTCTGTCCGTCCGCACTTTTTCTGTCCGCCCTCAGACCTTAAAATTACTGAGGCTAGAAGGCTGTAAATTGGCATGTTGATCATCCACCCCCAAACATCAAACACACCAAATAGCAGCCCTCCAGCCTCAGTAGTTTTCATTTTATTTAAGGTTAAAGTTAGCCATGACCGTACGTCTGGCACCGCTATAGGTGCCAACAACACAGACTACCACCGGGCCTTGGCTGAAAGTTTCATGGGCCGCGGCTTAGAGTTTCATGGGCCGTGGCCGAGAGTTTCATACAGCATTATGCGTTGTACGCATTTTTTATTTTTTTACCGTCATTTCCGACCCTTAACAGTCTACCGTTTAACGTCTAAGTAAGTCTCTGTTCAAGTCATCGAAGTCAAAATGATGTTAAAGGAATTCGTCCTATTGTTCAATCTTAGTTCGGGATTTAAAATAGTGAGGCCAGTCTGTTACCGACTTATTGATAAAAAAATAGCTAAAGTACGGATTTCCAAAAATCATTGTCCATATTCACTAACAGGGGTTACCGAGAGAGAGAGAGAGAGAGAGAGAGAGAGAGAGAGAGAGAGAGAGAGAGAGAGAGAGAGAGAGACTTCTGAGGTATCTGACGGAGAAATTCACAGGTGGAAACAATACTCTCATTCACACTAGACCAATCAGACAACAGAAGTGAACCTTCGTCAGTATCAATCCAGCCATTTTCCGAAGTCCTTTCAGTGGAAAGACTACATGCATGTACTCCTTTCGTGTCATTTTAACTTTCCTCCACTTCAACGCATTTCGAAGCAAAGGTAAAAAATTGAAGTTCACGAAGTTCAGATGAAGGATAATGAAACGCGCATACACGGGGTACTTTTGAAAAGGAATACTGCAGGCGTAGCAGTACACGAAAGAGAGAGGGGAGAAAGAAAACAATGGCAGATACAACAGTAAAAAAAAGAGACTAGTCGGAGATGTAGGAGTTATGGTATTATACAGAATACACTTAGGTGTTTATAGTAACCGAGAGAGAGAGAGAGAGAGAGAGAGAGAGAGAGAGAGAGAGAGAGAGAGAGAGAGAGAGAACACCTGCAAGAGGGCATTTCATTCTCGCACTTCAATAGTGTATATTTTACAAACTTTATCTATATGTTTGTGGATTTTCACTAACACCTTAATTACAACGTATTAAATTGGTAACCGAATTCCGGTAAACACATTCCCACTTTAAATTATAGCACCTGAGAAGTTGTTAAATCTAATATTAACTAACGATCTGTAACAATCGCCACTTGTACCGTTAAAAGTAAATGAGCATAATCCCATTATTAGAGGAAATAAACAGTTTAAAAGCAACATAACAAGGTAACAAGATAACACGAGCAAATCTAAAGGAATTTATCTCTTTGACATTTACGTTTTCCCCCTGTATGATGTTAATAATGAAACAAATAAATTCACCTGTGTGTAGCAGAATACGTTTTTATTGTAATAAAAGTACTAATAATTAAAGTACAGAACAGGTGGAAACCTTCTACCCAAAAAGCAGTAAAACTCAATTTATTTCAATTTATCGTTAAAAAATTAACTCAGTACAATCACTTCCAGGACCGGAATGCATTTTTGTGCTCGAGTTACAGCTTCATGGGTGGCTCTTTGAAACATTCGTTCCCTGAGCATGGATCTGTTGTGCTTGAATTTCAAGTGCTCTAACCTGGAAATTTTTCAAAGAAAAGATTCAGAGAAGAAAAGGAATTAGAATATGAAAATATGAACAAGCAGAAATAAGGACTGAGTTAATCCCTCCGTTAATGTAAAATCCATGGGAGCCCAAGCAGCGGGTAGATGTTGGATTCTAAAGGAGAAGAGAAGACATAACCCAAGTAATTATCCAATTTCGTTACTACAGTCTACGAGAATGGAGAGTAGGTTTTGTTTCATTTTCGTAAATTCCTTACAGAGCTTCTTGCATAACCCTGTTAACAGACGAAGAATGGTAGAGACAAAATAAAACCATAACCTCCTTAGAGGAGAAAGTAAGAACTATATTAAATACAAAAGTTATTGCCTTCTACAATAAGGAATCACCACTGAAACTGTATACCCACTTGAGGATAACAGTAATGAAGGGAAAAGATTGCATTAATTTTCAGATTCCTGGAAAAACAAATTACTGATATTTAAGTAATGTACTCTTAGTCAGTAAATCAGCAGACCGCCAATTGCAGCAAAAGCTAAACAATAATTAATTAAATAATCTTATTATTTCATGAGTAATAAAATGAAGAGTAAAATCACAATATTTTTTTCCTACTACTTAATAAAAGATTTAAAGAATTTTCGGGAGCCAATCAAGCTCTCTGTGAATCTTTTAATACCCTGTGGATCTCATCACTGAGGAATAACTGTATTCATAAAATCATCATTGAAAAATTACAAGCGGAAAATCTTGTTTTCAAATATTTCTCTCTCTCTCTCTCTCTCTCTCTCTCCCTTGGTTCACACTCGAGGGCCTCTATTGATCGAGGTCCTGTTTCCGTGATGCGTTTGATGACTCGGGTGTTATCGATAAAAACGATAATGAATTCGAGAATAATAACGCTTCGTTATTACGTGATCCAGGTCGTCATCTGGTTCTGCGAACGTAATTTTCAAGTGGCGTAGAGAGGGAAAACTGGTGTGATACACGGTTACTAAATTTCAAATTTAAAGGTGTGAGGGTTTCCCCATCCTAATAATAAAAAAAAATAAATTTAAAATGAGAGGGAGAGAGGAGAACACGTAACAGAAAAGACAGTTACAATTCTTTTATTCAAAATTATTAACTGCGTTACAGTTTTTAACAGAAACTGAATTTTGCCTCAGAAAAAAAAAAACCCTTGTTGACATCTAGGGTGGAACGAAAACACACCTTGAAAAGATTACTTTACCGATAATTTTATAAACGGCAAGAGCTCTACTCTGCTATATGCATTACAGGGGAATTATCTTATATAGCTGAAGATAAGGCGAAAAACTGTATGCAAATATCACCATAAACAATTACTAACGGACTTTTTTTTTAATAATCTTTTAACCTAATAACACTCACACACTCTCTCTCTCTCCACCCTTGGTTCACACTATTGATCGAGGCCGTGTTTCCGTGATGCGTTAGATGACTCGGGCGTTATCGATAAAAACGAAAATGAATTCGAGAGTAATAACGCCTCGGGATCACGTGATCAAGGTCGTCATCTGGCTCTGCGAACGCAATTTTAAAGTGGCGTACAGGAGCAAAACTGGGTTGATATCGGTGACTATACTTTAAATTTAAAGGCGGTAAAAGTAATCGTCAACCTAAAAAAGCATCAAAAAGATAAAGGGAATATGTATGTATACAATATATATATATATATATATATATATATATATATATATATATATATATATATATATATATATATATATATATATATATATATATATATATATATATATATATATGCGTGTGTGTGAAATTAAAAGGTTAAGGAAATTAGTTGCTGAGCGGAATTTAAGTTTGTACATCGGAGGGTGAAGCATTTAATCTAGTTAGGGTGAAAGGTAGGTAGGTCTGGGACAAGGGTGTGTTACTTCTCTGTGGCTGTTCAGCATCATTACGATGGATTGTAGGTGTAAGGCTGTGGAATATGAAATTGAGAATGAAGTATAGAATTGATGATGATTACAGTGCTGTGTGGGAAGTGTTTAGAAAAACTGCCGAAACTACGATAACAATTTGAAAGGGTTTGTAAGAGGAGAAATTTTTTATTAAATATAGCAAGAATAAGGTTATGACGGTAAATGGAAACCTGGGAGATGAGGCAATGAATGTTAATATGGATTGTAGAGGAATTTATGCGGTCGATCATAAAAGTAACCGGATGTATGTATAACAAATAATGGTAAGATAAGAGAAGAGATGAAACATAGATAGGTGAAGCATGAAACATACTTGTTTGGGGCAAAATACGGAGAATAATTCACCTTACTGTTTGTGGAAGCCAAGAAGGAAATGAATGAAGCGATTATTGAGCCAACTCTACTTTTGAAAAAGGAGTTTGAATGGAATGGTAAACGTGAATTAAAAACTGTGTAGTATCTGAGTGGCTTAGGGAGGACTAATAAGGTACGAGATGGGAATATAATTAAAAGATGTGTCAGGGAAGTTTGAGTAGATGAAAGCGAGTATTTGAGATGGTTTAGCTGCGATGAGAGGGGACGATGGCAGATTAGTGAAAAACTGTGGTTACGGAGAGGTAGAAGACACCTTTGAAACGGCATGAAAGATATACTTAAGGAGCAAGAATGCCTGCAAAACAAGGGTCCAATGCGTCGCTGATGAACCTATAAAGCCGCCATTACTGTGGCACAGGGAGTTCACTCACAATTCACATATAAAACATTAATGTGGCACTGGCATTTATCGTTGGGATAATTTATCTCTTAAGCCGACCCTGTTACAGAAGTGTTAATCATTATATATATATATATATATATATATATATATATATATATATATATATATATATATATATATATATATATATATATATATATATATATATATATATATATATATATATATATGACTTTTTATCACATCACCGTGATTCATATACAATCAGTAAGCTACAAACGTCCTTTAATATCAATTCGCTCTACCTCGGAAATAATATATTTTTATATATGTTACCGAGGGGAATTTTTAGTTGATAATAAGTTCTTCGTCCCGTGGGCTCGAACCAGCGAAGGACAAGAACTCAGGCATTAACTAATGCGTCCAGTGGAGTTCATTAACCCATCCACGGGACTAAAAATTATCCTCGGTAACATATATGAAAATATATTATATATGAAATTATATTTACGTTTGTAGTTTATTGATTATATATATATATATATATATATATATATATATATATATATATATATATATATATATATATATATATATATATATATATATATATATATATATATATATATATATATATATATATATATACGTATGTATGTATGTAGTATGTGTATATATATATATATATATATATATATATATATATATATATATATATATATATATATATATATATATATATATATATAGTGTGTGTGTGTGAGTTGGAAGGAGTCGTAATTCAAAAGGTGTGTCAGCAATAGGATCCAAAACCGGGAGGGGGAAAAACACTCAGGAAGAAAGGGACAAGTGAAGTTCGTTTGATCTCAAAATTCAAAGAGGGTGCAAAGAATAAGATCTGAGCGAAATTGGAACTGATGTTGATTTCTATTCAGATAATTTTCAATAGCTGTAGGAACCATGCCATTTACGAGAGAACGAATGTTGATGTACTATTATATAGTCTCAATTTTAAAGGGGAAGAGTCTCTAGAATTTTTTATGTTAGGTAACACTGATAGACGTTCAAAATTACGGTATCAAAAGGAATATAACTAAGAGGAGAGAGATTGAAAGTATATCAAGAAATACCCAGATTGTTTAGTCAGACTAAAAACTTCTACGATGGCAACCGAAGTTGACCTGAGAACCAAGGGTCTCCACTTCCAAAGCGGATAATGGATTAAAATGGTTTTTAAAATAAGACCCTCAAAGAGGGGAAACAGGATATTGATGTGCATATTCATGCATTGTTAATCTTGAAGGGTTGTTTTTACCAATATTACGCCGTTTCCCCTGTGGCTCGGAAGAAAAACATCAGAATGGTAACCACAGCATCCAGTCTTCAACTGCTGAATCGTTGATGAATGCCCTGATCGGGAGAAATTCCGCAACATTATACTTGCATACATACGAAGATTATATATATATATATATATATATATATATATATATATATATATATATATATATATATATATATATATATATATATATATAATATATATATATATATATATATATATATATTTATAAATAGTTGTGTTGGTTGTAAACGAAATAGTGAAAAAACTCTCCCACGGGAATTCATGCGAATAAAAAAAACCTAAAATGGCAAACAGCGGACGAATAACTAAAAACAAACAATTAAAAAAATATTAGTATAAAACGTCAACTTAACAACGATTAATCACAAAGTTGAAGGTGACAGTTGAATACAGATACAGTGTCAGAAATCTTAAGCCATAAATATTTTTAATACCTATTTCATTATACCTTGGCAATAACTTACACCTATGGGGAACTATAATTAACAAGCACTTTGGCTACGGCAGGATTCGAAAACCATGCATCGGTTCGAATCCTGCCGTGAATGAAACACTTACTAATTATAATTTCCCACAGGAGTAAGTCCTTCGCAAAGTAAAGTAAATTGGATGTTAAACGATATTTATGGCTAAATATAAAACAATTAAAAAATGCGACAAAAGTTTCTTCGGTGTAATCGAGTTTTCTGTACAGCATATAGGCCTAATGCTGTATGAAACTCTCGATATGCTGCAGTATGAAACTCTCAACCACGACTGGGCAGCGCTCAGTTTCTCCCCAAATGCGGTCAAGTGAAGATGTGTCGATGGCTGGCACTTCTGGCGGTGCCAGACGCACGATCCATGGTTAAGTTTAACCTTATATAAAATAAAAACTACTGAGGCTACAGCGCTGCAATTTGGTATGTTTGATGATTGGAAGGTGGATGTTCAACCAATTTGCAGCCCTCTAGTCTCAGTACTTTTTATGATCTGAGGGTGGACAGAAAACGTGTGGACGGACAAAACCATCTCAATCGTTTTCTTTTACAGATAACTAAAAGTCGTGCGTGTACATACATACACATATATATATATATATATATATATATATATATATATATATATATATATATATATATACATACACACACACACACACCCAATCATATAATATATAATATATGCGTGTGTGTGTGTGTGTGTGTGTAGAATCTACTGGTCACTTTTTACCAGATACGTATGTAATTGTAATAGCCACAATGCCCTCTTAACTTCTCGAATTCTTCGCGCTTTTTTGGATACGCTTGTCACTACAAAGCCTTAAGATCCAAGTGCAAGAAATTGAAGTGGTTGTGATGTCCGGTAGCGGGAAACGAACCCGTGTCACCATAATCACAAGGAGGTCACGTTGCCGGCCTGACCACTTCAATCTTAAGGCTTTGACAAACGTATCCAAAAAAGCGCGAAGAATTCGAGAAGTTAAGAGGGCAGTGTGGTTATTACAATTACACACATATATATACTGTGTATGTATGTATGTATGTATGTATGTATGTATGTATATATATATATATATATATATATATATATATATATATATATATATATATATATATATATAATGTGTGTGTGTTTCTGTAATTGTGTGTACGTAGAGAGGGAGGGAGAAAGGAAGCTATGGTGAATTAGATTAATAAAATAGAAAATGGCAACCAAAATAGAAACGCCGTATAAAAGGAGAGTAACAGCAAGAGAGAAGGTGAATTGGGGCCAAGATACTTCGTTTCATATCCAGAATGATAAAGATGAATTTTAAATTATATAAGTCACTTTAAATACAAGATTTTCAGCAAACTGCACAGCACACAAAAATTTTCAAAACATTCACCGAATTTTGCATAGGTATAAAATTCCGTTCTTAATTATTATCTATACACTACCGTATATGCAATGAGAGCGTTTTAAGAAAAATTCACAGCAATCTACAGAGTTGTTCTCAAACAGATTTCATATATCTTAATAACTTTTATTAACCAAGTTTTAAGAAGCGGTGAAACTTGGAAAACAATTCAACCCGAATTTTGTCAAATAGAAGGTAGACGTGACCGCATCTCCACACTAACTGCAACGTTCAAGTAATAATGAGTTCTAAAGTGGCACTGGTCTCCGGCCGTACAACTACTCAGCCCCATCTGCTGCTACCTGCGCCCTACATGGCTCGCTGCCAGGGCGACCTAGATCTCACGACGCAGAGAAACATAATTCATCTCATTCTTCCAGCAGAGAGTATGGCCATTAATTTTCTTACGATGGCTCTCTCATGAGGAATAAAACTCAACGAGGAAACGCAAACGGTTTTTATTAGCAAAAGTTTTAAAAGAAAAATAGGCAACAACAATAAACACAGCAATATAAATAGTAACAATAATGAAATTGAAATTCCAATATAACATTTACGCCAGGGGCTAAGCGCTGGAGCTTTTGAGGTCATTCAGAGCTGAAAATGATGATGCTGAAAAATTGTTAGGAGAGGTGGAAAGTAAGATGGAAGACAGAATATGAACGGATATATTATAAAAAAAATTAAAGGGGTTGCTGTTAGGGACCGAAGGGACGCTCTAAATAACCTCAAATAACGCCTTCAAAACATCGTGTGAGATGCACTCATAGCAATAACCTTCTACGCAATGCAAAATAGTAAAACGTAGTACTGTTATTATAAAGGGAAAAACCCATTATATGACATATGTTTCCCTTTTCCTCAGTTCCATACATATTTTAACAGGCACATTTTATAAATACTGCTTTTAATTACGGTAGCTCCTGTTATCATCATCGGTGTCCTTGACATATGACATCCTGTTCATATACCTTCCAGGCCCTGATCTCGCCCACGGCCCTTTGTATACCTCCATGGAGTACTCGCTAATCCTCTGCCCTCTTACCACCAGGATATATTCAACAATCATTCTCTCGCAGTAAATAAAATCTGATGCCCTGTTTGACCTATGAACAGATCCAATTGGCCTGACTAATTTGTTGTTGATGTTACCTTGGCTGCTGAAGGGCTTGTTTCCCGTTACTGTGGATAAAGTTATAAGTGCTCCTTCAATTACTCTGCGTTCATTTTTGAGTAATTACTTTTGAATCGTAATTTGTTCTCTTCGAAATTCACCCTATGTTTTTTATCCGAACGATGTACAGAAAATACATTATTTCTTTCTGGTATGTTTACTGCTCTTGCGAGTTCCTTTTTATCAAAATCAAGTAATTCTCCGAGTCTCCCCAACGTAAGAAAAGTCAAACACCCACTCGGAATTATGTAAACCCTAGGGGCTTTTCTTCTTTATCATCTTTATCTCTATCACTGCATAGTCTTTCCTGACTGTATTGTTAAAATGAAAGTGAAATTAAAAAGAAATGTGAAATCTAATTTATGATTTGCTTTTTACATACTAGTGATTTCTTTTACATTTCTGTTATATGGTAGTTTCATTGCAGCGTTACGCTCTTCATTCCGTCTAAGATGTGCATAAAGCATGAAGGAAAATTTTGCTTCACCGGTCTTTTTCTCATATTATCAACTGAAAAGTAAATGGTCATCGACATTTTATTATTATTAATTATCATTATTATTATTATTATTATTATTATTATTATTATTATTATTATTATTATTATAAAGAATCGGATGCGTGTTCGAATTTCTGAGGGCGTCAGAATTTCAGCTCCGAGGCTTTGTAGTTACTAGGTATATATATATATATATATATAATATATATATATATATATATATATATATATATATATATATATATATATATATATATATATATATAATACAAATATAACATATATATACACACACACACACACATATATATATAATATATATATATATATATATATATGATAAACACTGTTTATATATATATGATAGGTTTATATATATATCATTTTTTCTAAGACATGTTTATATAGAGGATAAGACATCTTAAGGATGAAATACTAAAAACAGAATACATAAAACTATACATATACATTATATATATATAATATATATATATATATTATATATATATATACATCATATATACATACACATCAAGTATAGAGATACATATATACAAACCATCATCCAGAAGATTAATTAATTCTCATAAGTAACACTGTTTTTTACATAGTTTCCATAGCAAAACATAACATAAACCCTCAAAATATTTTAATGCTGGAATAAAAACAAAATATTTCAGGAAATTCTAATGTAAAAAAAGGAAATCTCACCAGATGTCGTGCATAAAAATTTGGAAATCTACGCCAAATTCAATTTATAAAACCTTTTCCGACTTTCCTGGTGGCACAAAGCGACAGTTAAGAGCAGATGTATCTCCCCGGAGGACTGGGGGGTTTTCGAGAATGCCCTCCACGACGAAAAGCTGAATAAGACAGCAAAGGATTCCTTCTTGACACCAGAAGAAATCGAACGTTTTCGCTACCTTCAAAGAGAGCGTAATTTTTTCACTTTAATTTTAGCAAAAACTTTCGGTCTCTTTAAAGAGATCAAATGATAATATATTTTTTCACTTTAATTTTATCTCTTTAAAAGAGATAAAATGATAATATATATATATATATATATATATATATATATATATATATATATATATATATATATATATATATATATAATTCAGCTCTTGTCACTTTAGATGACCAATACAACGGTCAATCTAATGTTCGTTTCTATCCATGGTCCGAGGTAAATTTGAGGGGAAAAAATTTAGGAAGCATAAGACTTCAGTACACGATGCTTTTCAAACAGCAAGATCAACGATGATCTCGTGTCCTGCTCTACTTGAATCTGATCTTTTTCTCTCAGGAGAATCTTACGTCATAGTTGTTGGTATTTCTAAAGCGTCTGATATAAAGTAGCATAATCATTCCTTACGATTAACACTTCCAACCTTATGATTTTTCTCGTGCTTAAATGGCCAATCTCTGATCTCCACTGGTTGTCCTCAGAGACCTTGTGTCTCTCCTTCGCCTTTTTTTTTTATGATAGGCCTCCCAAAGTCCCATCATGCCCTACCCATTCATAGGCAGACGAATCTCCTCTTCACAGACCTTCCACTTATCCACCTCACCTCTCCTTAGGCTCGTTCTTAACCTCGCTTGAAATATCGCAATGCTACCCGTATTAACTGGCACCTGTATACTATGATGTAGAGATAAAACTTTGCTCAGTGTAACGCTCCCAAAATCAGTTTTTTCTTCTCACCTCTACGTCATATCTTCTCCCTTCACAATAACTTTAAAGGATACGGAAACTGAATAGCTCAGATTTATCAACATTCTGGGCTTCGAGATTAGAAAAAATAACAGTAGATCTGGGAATGATTGCACTACGGGCCTGACTAAATCAGCCTCTAGGAAGCCTAGTGTGTTCTCATACCTGGGGAGGGTCTCACAATCTGTTCTCTTTGGTAGAGTATAATATTCACATACTCATATTCTGTCGTAAGATGAGTTCCCTCTACTACCATAAATTGTGTAGATGTTACAAACTCGGGGGCCAACCAGTTTCATAATCATTTTATACCGTTTTGATCCAGCATTCGAAACTCTGCCTTCTCCAGGATTTCCTGTACCATCAGACACGTCTTTTTTCCGGTGGATAACCTGTCATCATTTAGCTGGTCAACTCTACTAATACACTACATGCATGCCTGGCCTTATAGGCATTCCAAACCATATTTGGAAACAGTAAGGAAACAGAGAATTAATTGAATACTATTCTTGGGTGACCATAGCGTCAAGAGATTGGTCTGAATATTCCTAAAGCAAATAAAAAGGGAGAGTTTCCAATTTCGTGAAATAGATTTCATAAAGGAATGAATAAACAGGTTAACTTTCGAGTAAAAGAATTTTCAGCGAAGAAAAGGTGGACAAGTGAAACAACTGGTGGAATGGCGTGACCATACACTTAAGATTTGATCAGATTTATGAAATTTAGGCTGTCAAGCCACACACTACGGCATTCTCGACCATTCAGCACTTATAAAAGTAAAACGAGGGAGTTGCAGTGACTGAACACTAAAATAAAGAGATCCAGAAAATAAAGATGAAGTACAATTATCTAAAGATAACTAGGAGAAAGCCCCACAGTTGCACCATAAAATAATAGTTAAGAGAGGTTCAAAATCAAGACTGAAGAAATGAAGCGGGAATGGAAGTAAGGTAAAATGCGAAAAAGTGGGTGCAGTCAGGGGCCGAAGGGCACTGCAAACACCCCTTTACAATGCACCACCTGAGAGGCACTGACGGTACTAGCCCCGTGCGGAAACCCTACCTGAATTTGGTGGATCAGTTTAAAAAAGAACAAGAAGGACAGAAATACAATGTACATACTGTAGTACCACGTAAAGATTCGAATGTAATACAAAACTGGGTTCCTGATTTTTACCGCCCCTTTTCCACTCTCCCTGAGTAACAGAAAAGAAGGTCGATGATACTGCTTTCGTTCCATTAAAGACTCATTCCCTATACTTCTGGAAACAGCAGCTGCTTTCATAGGAAGTCAACGGTTCTCCCGTGTGAGATGACGATAAAGTTGACTATCGCTGTTTCATGAGGATGGCTGGAAATTATTTATTTACGAGCCTGATGGAGCGCGCTACGCTGCGCTGGAACCCAGCGCTGCCCTTCATGTCTCCCCTACCCTCTCGATCCCGTACCTACCCTGCCCCCCGGGGTGGACAAACAGGTTTACAGGAGGAAGGTGGATGTGTCATGTCTCCCTACCCTCCCGATCCCCTGGCTACCCCGTCCCCACCCAGGGCGCACAAAAAAGAAAGATCCACTCCGATTTTATTAGTACAGATTATCTATACAACATTACTAAGTATGAGATCATTAAAGAAACGCTGAAGTGGAATTCCATGTTAAAAACAGTGGGCCGATTATGAGAAAGATGACATGAGGAACTCATCCCAGAGGACCATTACATCTCAGGTTCGCTGCAAAGTTTCTCAGGAAGAAGAAGGAACTTCTAAAAACATCCAAAAGTTTCCACCTCCCACATCAGCTTTATAGTTCCCGTAATCTCCGAAGCAAAAAGAAAAATTGCGAAACCCCTTCGGTGGAAATTTCTTATAAGCAAAAAAGTTCGTAATTAGTTCCATGAAAAATTAAATTACGTTTTCCAACCATCTATTTTATTTTGCTGAACGCAGATTCTAAAAGGTCACAGGCAAACCATGAGACTATATTAAAAATATTAGGAATTACATTTTAACCTCAGGCGACTTTTCTCCACTTCTAATATAAACGTAGGGCGAGGCAAAAATTCATAAAGATAACTGTCACAGTAGTCTGATAAATAAGTCAACAGGCACTCATTTAAAAACTCCACATCCACGAGAACTACTCCTCAAGTGGAAAGTAAAAAATTCACTGCCTGGCTGGAAATGTAAAATTCTGGAATGCAATTATGAACGTTATTCTCTCAGACCGATTTAAAAGAATCTTATCCAAAATTAGCTTGCGAATTTTGGACTAGAGAGAAAAGCAAGTCTTATTCGGAAAATCCAAAATGATTTCCTGAATAATTTTGTACTCGATTTATAAATTAAAACTCATTTAAGATTTTCAAATCCACTGTAATCATTTTCGTATTAAAATATCTTCTAATTTGATTACATCTATTTCATATCACGTCATTGTCTCTCTTTCTCTCTACACTTAACAACGGTCATATTATTATTATTATTATTTTTATTATAATTATTATTCAGTAGATGAAACCTATTCACATGGAACAAGCCCACAGAGGCCACTTACTTGAAATTCAAGCTTCCAAAGAATATGGTGTTCATTAGGAAGAGAAGCAAGAGGAAGTAAAGTGAAATACAGAAAGAAAAGATCCCACTTATCAAAAAAGAAAAAAAAAATAATAATAGATAAATAGATAAAAATGTATTAAGATACAAGAAGAATAGTGTTAGGGTAGTAATGCATTGCAATTTCGCTCGAGCTTCTGAAATTCCTACTGCAACACATCCTCTGGGAGGCTGTTCCACAGTTCAACGGTGTGTGGAATAAAGGACCTCTGAACTGAAAAGTTCGACAGCGAGGCACATTTACTGCATATTGGTGCTGCTGTTCAGCGATTCTGGTTGCTCTCGGCAGATAAAGGGGATTTTTTTTTTTTTTTTTGTGAATAAAATTCCAAACATCTCTCTACCATACTCTTGCTTTCATCAAAAGATGCATCCGCATTTGCTACTTCAGCAAGGAAATTTGTTGTTATGATGCCTCTCTCTCTCTCTCTCTCTTTCTGTGTTCATAAACTATCAAAGGGATCTTGTTTTAGAGCTAAAACGTCAGGGAACTGGTCGCTTTCGGGGTTAAAAATAATCCGATTGAAAATAATATTTACAGATTTTTTTGCCGTTAAATCTCCCTTTAACATCGGGGAGCAAAGATGCCATCTAACAGAATTTTTAATGACCAGACGATGAAGAATTCGATATGTGACAGCCATTAAAGTTTTATTAACTGTGACATGTTCCGTTATTATTTTTCCTGAAGAGGATCCTCGCAGATCGGTTTAAATAATTTGGTCTATTTCTGGACTCATGAGAATTTATACACATGAACTAACGCACGCGCACGTAACCAAATATTCTGGGAGAACTAATAAATAATCTTATTTAAGAGGATGTCACAGAAACTTTATACGCTAAAAATATTAATAAAAATGATAACGTTAAAGAAGTAAAATTTAAAAAGCTTAGCCCCATTATACATTCAAGCTATAAAATGGACTCAAAAAGGGGCGCTATCAGATAAAAAAAAAAAAAAAATTATCTGACAACACACCCCTACCCACACCACAAACTTACATGAACTCCAATTATCGTTAAGAATAAACATTTTATACATGGTGAAAATGATAGCAAGGGGGTTTGCCCTTCACCTTTCTCTTCAACCATACAATATTTCCTCCTTTCTCATCCTCACGTAAAGGTGGCGATCTCTGTCACTCATCGCACAATAGGGCGTCTAACTACATTCTCCCGATGGTCAGTAAAACTGGCCATTAACGAACTCGCTACCAAAGAATCCAGCTCCATTACGAAAACAGTTACATTATCATATTACATGGGCCGGAGAAACTTCGGAACTGGGTCAGGTAGGACCCAGTACCATGGGGTAGGTTAAGTCAGGATCACATATTTTAGGTTAGGTTGAAGGGGATTGGCTTAGATTGCAAGGGGGACAGCTTAACTTGCAACCAATCTATCATGGCCAAGCTTTTGTTTACCAAGCCGATCAGAAGACATACAATGGAGACACCGGCTCTAAAGAAAATTAAATAAACAAACAGAAAGAGTAATGTTGACCCACCTGACTGTTTTGCCTTTTGGTTTTAGCAAGTCACCAGGATCAGTCATTAAAATATACAAGTTTACTCAGGCCTTCCAAGTGCAAGGTTGAAACTAAACCTTGATGAGAAAAACTGTCCTTTTACACTTCGTCGTGAAGCAAAAGATAATACGAAATGCTAATGAACAATAATATGTGGGATGGGATGTAATAAGTGGAAAGGTACAATGCACCGGCTAAGAAAGAATGAAGGTACTTGTTTGGTTAAGAGGAAAATTCTTTTAAAAATTTGGAAGGCAAAGAAATAAAGCGGACGTTTATCAAGCAAATTGAATTGCATTTGTTTATTGTCCTTAAAATGGGTTTTGAAAAAACTTAACAAAATTACTCAATGTGCCATATTTCTATAAAAAAAAAAAATAATCTTCATTGCCAAGATCGGCATTGCTGGAATTTTCACTATGTTAATTTTAAAATGAGTATATTTGATGGAAATACTACGACCATGGCATTAACGATGTACCTTAAAGTTTCTACGGGTCTGATTTCCCAATTTTCTTTTGAAATCCGAACGCAAACTGCTGTTGGGTATACATCCATTATGTATACATGTAGAATCTACTGGTCACTTTTTACCAAATACATATGTAGTTTTTATTAATCACAATGCCCTCTTCACTTCTTGATTTCTTCACATTTTGGAAAAGCTTGCCGCTACGAAGCCTGAAACCAAATTAAGAAAGAAATTAAGTTTTTCAGATGCCCGGCCGAGTATTCGATCTCGGGTCTGGTGTATCCTTTCTTAATTTGGTTCCAGTTTTTCCAAAATGTGAGAAATAAAGATGATAAGAGGGCATTGTGATGAATAAAAACTACATATGTATCTGGTAAAAAGTGACCAGTAGACTCTACATATAAATTTAAGTCTAAGAAAGCAATACACGAATAAATACTTGGCTATGATGGCGAATGTGCGTCTATGCCAGCTCTAGTAAATGTCTCAATATTCGACAGATATACAGTACTTATGAGTTGGAATAGACTTATACTTTTCTTTCAGATAATTATTACCTCGTTCGTACGCGCGCGCACACATATACATACACACACACACACACACACACATATATATATATATATAGATAATTATTGTTTAATATCGAATACAGTAATCAGGTATAACTTACAAACGAATTATAACTGATGCATCTAAAAGGTAAAACATAATCAATAATGAAAGATATATATATATATATATATATATATATATATATATATATATATATATATATATATATATATATATATATATATGAAGGTTACTCGCTACATTCACCAGATCTCAGGAAAAACAAAGGCCATAAACTGAACGCTTAACTTCTCGATTTCCTTATATTTCTGGATCCGAGTTTCACTAAAATCTTTTTCTGAAAATCGGTACAGAAAATTAAATAGAAAATTTTCTCCCTAACAAAGTGAAATTACGAAGTAAAATTAGACCTGACAATCGACGTTTGTTAGCAACCTTCTTTCCATAAGCGCATCCTAAAAATAAAAAAAGAACACCGAATGAAAGTAAACAAACTACTGTATATTATTCTCTATAACAGGTTGATGTCATTGCATAAACAGGCTAAGAAAATGGGGAGAAAACAAAGATAAATCTCAGTCATTCTTCCGCTGACAAATGCATATTCAAATGATTTAACCACGTCCTTTATTCGTCCATGATCTTTATACTTCTTTCTTTCACTCTCCTTCTTCCCTCCCTTGCCATTATAATTTCTCTCCTCTCTCGCTCTTCTGTCCTCCATCCCACCTCCCCATTCGCCTTGTTCTCTCTTTTCCTCAGTCAGCTTCTTCTTTCCCTCATTACCTCCCTCTGCAATTGCCCGCCTCTCTCTCTCTCTCTCTACTAAAAGTAAGTTTCTTAGTTCCTGCAGAAGGCGAAGGGTGGTCCTGCGGGAAGAGTAAATAGGAAAAGACTGGGAACTATTCCAGCGATGAATTCCAGAATTTCCAGCATTCATTTCCAACGACGAAGGGAAGCTGGGTTTGTGACGGCATGTCACCCTGCATGATACCTGCAGTGTACTCGCTTTAAGGACTCTCAAGAACACATTAATTTCTTCTTTTCTTTTTCTTTTTATTTTTGCGGAAATATACAAATGGATATTATCGGATTCTTCTTACCAGACGTTAAGTGTCTTTTAAACATACATTTTCAACACTGTTAATCAATCACTGACGGTTTGAAAGAAGTATTGGAAACGAAGGATTTCACTAACCAGGAACCCCAAGAGATAGGGGTGAACAGCGCAAATAATGTAAGGGGAATCAACATGCTGCTGATGAGCCTTCTGTCAAGATGTATGAAGTGCCTTATGCTGTGGAGGTTGTCCGCTAAGGAGTTCACCTGTGATTCAGCAACTGAAGCGCGAATGTTGTAGCGGAAGGTCTTGTTTCTTACTCTGAAGCCACCACTTGTTAGGCGGTTTTTAGATATTCAATGGAATATAGAATTTAGACAAAACGCCAAGCGCTGGTACCTCAGGTCATTCAGAGCATCACTTGTTAAGCGAATGAGCTTTTATATATATACACACACATGCGTGTATACATACATACATATATATATTATGTATGTATGTGTGTATGTGTATATATATATATATATATATATATATATATATATATATATATATATATATATATATATATATATATATATATATATATATGTATCAGACCAAGCCCAAATATACACACATACACATGCATATATATTGTGTGTGTATATTTACAAATATAAACAATATATATATATTATATAAATTTATACATATAAATATAATATATAAGTATGTGAGGTTAGTCAAGGATATGTACAAAGGAGCTAAAGCGCAGGTTAGAAGCAGTGTTAGATTAATTGAATGGAAACCGATAAGAGTTGGTTTGCATGTCATCTCTTTAATTCCATATCTTTTTGACCTGATTATGGATGTATTATCTCAAGGTGCAAGAGATCAATCGCCCTGGTGCATGATGTTTACCGATGATATCGTGATGTGCAGCACCAACAGAGGAGTAGCGGAGTCAAAACTAGAACGATGGAGGAAGGTATTGGAGGACAGAGAATCAAAGATCAGTAGAAAGAAGACTGAATACTTAAGGTCCAATTAAGATCAAAACTCGAGATTAGTATGGAAAGGACAAGATTAAACAGAGTAGAAAAATATAAGCATCTTGGTTCAACAGCAGCTGGTTGTGGAAATTTCGGTGTAGAAATAACACACACAGTGCAAGGTGAAAGAAGTTAAGTGTCTTGTGTGACCACAGAATCAACGTAAAGGTTAAAGGAAGAGTATTTAAGACAGTAGTGAGACCAGCATTGATATATGGAACTGAAACATGGCCGGTAAAGAAAGCACAAGAGAAGAATTGGATGCGATAGAGATATGAAAATGCTTTGATGGATGTGTGGAGTGACAAAATGGATAGGGTAGAGAATGATTTATAAGGGAAACTACTAGAGCTGTAGAATAATCAAAGGAGGCCCAGGAAAGAAGGCTGCAGTGATATGGCCACGGGATGAGAAATATGTAGGGAGGAGGGTGATGCCAATGTAGGTGCCTGGTGGGAGAGCGAGAGGAAGACCGAAGCGAAGATGGATGGATGTTTGTTAAAGAAGATCTGGCAGGCAAACAATTGTCAGGGGACGATGTGTTTGACGAGCAAGGTTGAGATAAGCTGTCAGAAACATCGACCTCATTTATAAGTGGGAAAATATGCAAAGAAAGAGATATATGAGAAAAATTCCGTGTACACCACCTCACACCAAATAGCTACAACTACCCACTTGTAAATTGGTCACCGTTTTACAGGGAATTTGGCTATGCATCTCAGTTTGCAAGATTACGATGCCATCCTGGCCATAATTTAATTTCAATGATTCTCCAACTCGGAACTGAATTCGTGATTCTACGAAATTCAAAGGACCCTAACCACAGACTTCATACCTTTGCATACAAATAGATTTTAGAAGAAAGAGCACACAAACACACAGAAAATATCTCCAAAACTATAGCAAATCGCAATATGCTAAATGGATCAAGAGAGAGAGAGAGAAAGAGATGGTTTCACCCCGGTAAGTTGCCGATTACCTCATCGAGGCCTTTCCGTTTTGATGATGTACATTTTGACGGAGCAATGAACACTTACGTTGATTCTTCTCTCCATTTCCCTCGCTCCTTCCACACCTTAGCTACGAACCCCAACCGTCTTCTAACAACTATGTACATAACTCATTGCTTAGATCAACAAAGACACAATGGATCATTGGGGTACGCGCCAATGTGCCCCTCCTTGTATGGTTAGAGATTTGAACATCGATGTCCAGTTGAGCTAACCCCATGCTAAGAGATTAGTACTAGAGAGAGAGAGAGAGAGAGAGAGAGAGAGAGAGAGAGAGAGAGAGAGAGAGAGAGAGAGAGAGAGAGAGAGAGAGAGAGAAAATGTTCCTGTATTTTTAGCGGCACGATAAATAAGAAAATAGTGAGCGGAGGAATGTTAGCTTCGTGGAGACGGTCTGCGCCAAGTTGAATGAAATGAGTACACAAAATTATGCAGAAAAATCCAATAGGAATAAAACTATTTGTTTATCAAGCAATGACTTATAAATTCACCATTTATACTATCAAATATGAATTTCATTAAGAGGGCGGCTCTGTAGTGGACTGCTACGAACGCAGAGGAAAATCATACCGGTTTGAAATGAAAGATATCTTTCAAAAGGAACCCTTTAATGTTTTATTAAGACGAATATACCTTCACTATGAAATATTCTGGGTCATATATAATTTCATTTCAGACCGGATAATGCAGGTCATTCTGCTAGTGATGTGTGTGCGCCTGCCTGTACTTATACAATCTTTCGGTTAAGACAATTATTTCCTCAAAAATATTTTCCCCTCTGCCAATGAGTCCCTGATGCCTCCAGAGTGTGAAGAAATGTTGGGTTGTGACGTTTGTGTTTGCTACATCACTCCCTTTGGAATTCAATCTCGAGAAATCGCTGGTGGGTTCTCTAATGTCAACTCAGGATCCGTCGTCCTCCTCAATCAAGCGCTCTTTAACCACGAACCTTCCTTGCAACTCGCTCTCATTTCTCGCCTGACTGCCGGGTCTATTTCTCTCAGTCTCACAAAACATCTCACATTTTCTCTTTCTATGAGGTCCATGCCTGACAGCCCTTCCAGTAATCTGGAAAGAACAGGTAAAGAATATCTCCCTGCTGCTGCACGAGAGCCACATACTTTACTTGCCTCCCTCGGCTCATGTCTCAAGTATTTTCATTTAGGCAATGGACGTTATGGAACCGCTCAATCTGCTTGAACAGAAAATACCTGATATAAAAAAAAAGGGAGCTCTAACTTCATACTAATTGCCTTTGACAATGGCTTCAATTTCACCAAACCCTCTTATCAAGAATATTAATGTTAAAACGCTTACAACAATAAAAATGTGGATTTATAACTTTCTATTCACAGAGCTCTCAATATACTCAACGAGATTATTAGGATGAACTTCCTGAATATGAAATAGAATTTCACGTCATTTATTTCCAATCACGTTTTGGCTGAGAGAGAGAGAGAGAGAGAGAGAGAGAGAGAGAGAGAGAGAGAGAGAGAGAGAGAGAGAGAGAGAGAGCGAGCAATCTCGCGACTATAGCTCAAATTTAAAATAACGAAAGGATTAGGAAGAGAGAGAGAGAGAGAGAGAGAGAGAGAGAGAGAGAGAGAGATACCTTGATAGCGACGTGCTACAGAAGGTACGCGAAACTGAGTGTATACTGTACAAGATTATGTAAAATTCCAATTGGAATAAAATTATTTTCATTTTCATTTAGTACTTTCCTTTATATCATGAATAACCAATTTATCGTTATTGCAATAATGTTATCAAATGTGATACTTATTTTGAGGGCAGCTCCGTAGCTCACAGTATTAGATAATGGACTGCTATGAGCGCCAAGGATAACCATTCCATTTCTGGCAGGAAAGATACCTTTTCACAAGGAACCATATAAAGTTTTATCAAGACGAATGTGCCTTCATTAAGAAATATTCTGGGTCATACGGGGCTAAGGAACGCTGCAAACACCCTTTAATAATGTGCACTACTAGACGAAAATCACGTATACTTTCACCTCCGGACAAAGACAAAACAACTGTTAGTTACAGAATTAAAAGGTATATCGTAGATGTTAAACTTGAAAATTTCTGGACAGACTAATACATTTACTGTGCTTGAAATAAGTCGAGTAAGTGCTGAAAAGAATGCCAATCAATCATTTTTATCTAGGCATCATAATACTTTAACGAATACTATTGCTGTTCCCCTTTCATTTGCTTCATATTTTTTCTGTTTCTATTGTGACCCATGAATCGTAATTTAATATATCATCGCATATCCAGTTTTGGATATCCCAACGGTACGGTTGGAATGAACAAATATGGGTTTCTTTTTTTTAAACATTAAAGAATTCACAATCTCTTCTGAAATGTATGTTATGGCCATACCCTGATAATGAGAACAGATAATTAAGAGTAATGTATCTAAGAAAACTATTCCCATGCCTAGTTCTAGATAAGTTTTTGTTCGAGTTTCACCAACGTTCTTTCTTGTAATCGATTTCTTGGATTGGCCATGTAGAGTCAAATACAGATAAAAGCAGTCTTTTCTTTTCCAACTTAAACCAGGTTGCTTTGGTAGCAAATCTTTGATTATGTGAACATTGTGCGTAAATAAATTGTTGGAAAACAATTAATCGAAATCAATTACTCGAAAAACATTAGAAAATAATGGAAAATTGTTTGAATGAAAATTATTCGAAAGGACAATTATACGAAATTCAATATCCTTTATTTAAACAAAATTTTAAAAATTAAAAATCAGTATACAAATGATAATTATTGAAAATACACAGATCTTTATTTAAAAAACAATACGTTCTTATAAAGTTCTAAGTTGTATGCTACTGCAAGTAAGTACTCAAGTACTGAGGGGTACTCGTTAAAGGATGCCTCTCATTTCTTTAGTCTTTCATTTGCGTCTCGGTATTTCTCGGCGCTCTTGATACTTTGCAATATGAATTTCTTGCAAGTCCTGTTCTCTTTTAAGAGTCTAAGAATTTCCATATTGTGAGGTGATGGGATGACACTTGCTGTAAAAAAGACCTATGTCATCCTTCAAGGGCGCTATTAGTTCTTGGTAAACCAGCATTGACTCTCTCAAACAAGACCACATACTTATCTCGAACAAAATAATCCAGAATAAGATTCACTATTTGAGGATATATATTTTAATATATAAAAAATATATAAAATTTAATATATTGAAATATATTAAAGTCCCAAATGATTCAGTCACTTTATCTACGGAGACAAAGGCTTGAGCTAACATCATTCGAATGCTTAAATCAAACTCGGAATCGGTATCATAATTTACCTTAAGACACAATCGCAAATTTATCGATACAGGCACTGACTAAGTGAAATAGACATCCATAATGCGAAGCTGTGCTGAATTCTTCTTTAACAGCGTTATAATGGCAAGCTCAAAATCTGACGTTACAGTCGTAACTTGTAAATTAGGAACATTACTATCCATTTCGGGGACCGCGAGTCATCGTTTTTTCTAAAATATCTTTCAAACTAATTATTTAATCGAAATGGTACTCTGACACGTGTACAAGACAACTCCCGCTAATTTTTTTGGTAATATAGTGCATTATCAAATGGTGTTAGTCAAGGCGTTTACTCTTGACTTTCAAAGGCAAAGTCGCATGAGTCGTCAGGCCTAAACTATGCAATCGAACGTCCGTTATCCCCCATAGACAGGAAAGAGGGGGCGGAGATGGGGAGGCCAGGAAAGTGGGTTGAGGGAGGGATGAGGAGGGGGAAGGAGAGGGAGGGACAGGACGGGGATAAAGGACGCCCGAAAGCATAGTTTGACGATGCTTGGCAACACTATGTAAGTCACCAGTAAACGCCTTAACTAAAACCCATATTTGAGAAAAACGATGACTTGAGGTCCCTGAAATGGACTTAATTTGAGCAAACAATTTTTTTATAACTGTCAGCCCTCTTATCTGAAGGTAGGGCATAAACTATCGGAATGGTAAAGTTATTCTTAACAGTATGTGCTATTAAGAATAACTTTACCATTCCGATAGTATGTGCTGTATATAACTGTTCAAATAGTTGAGGTACAGTTTTAAATGTTATATCCACTTGTAAATGTCCACTTGACGCGAGTATACTCGAATGATTCTGAATTGGGAAAATGAGCATTCTGTCGTCGTAAGGGCCTGAATCATTTAACAAAAATTGCTCCCCTTTATTAATTTTTGTCTGCTCATTAATGAAAATAATTTCTCCTCTACGAATGGGATTAGCTAAGACGACTCTCTCCTTTTGTCTTACATTGTGAAAGTCCTTTTTCTAGAGCTTATTGCTGGTAGAGCTTGAGCTATGCTTTCACTCAATTAAGAGGCAGCAGTAGAAATGACATGAGGGGAATCACGGCTTTTCTTTAGCTTCTTGTCTTACTCTGTTCATGAAACTACGCACTTGGGCGTTTACGGAATCACCAAAATGATTATGTTCACGAGAAACTTTAATCATTTCACTGTCATTAGTTTTTGCACGGCTTTTACAATACGATGCCAAACTTATTGCCCTTCCAATATATTTTGGTTTCAACTTCCTTATCTTTCACAAATAGGAAACCAACAATTTTGAGCATGGGCTTGCCTTTTTCACTTTAAATATATTCGGCCATCTCTGAAGGGCATGTATGGAACTATTCCAAGGAAATGATGGATTTCTCTACACGAGCAGCTGCCTTTTTACTGTCTCACTCTCCGACGCCGATAACGTTATCTGTCTGCCACTGGCGCTTGTTCATTTCGAATAATTGCACTTCCAACAGATGTCCATTCGAATAATTTTCTTTCGAGAAATTTCCCATTCAAACAACTGTTATTCGAGTAAATGTTTTCGAACAATTAATCGCACAGGTGTTTTCCAACTGAACAAAATGTCCAAGTTCGAAGAGGTTTCTTTTAACAGTTTAGCACTAAACTGTATTTTACTTACCCTAATCGATGAAAATACTAATTACATCAAACTCACTAGCTGTATATCCAACAAATGTTTCGTGCACGCCTTGCTCTATATTAGATACGAGATTTACGATCCATCAAAGCAGTTGATGCATGAATGCTACTCAAGATATTCTTGGTAAATAAGACAAATATTTTTTCTATATGTACATAAAAAAGAGAAACAAATATTTACATAAAAATTCAGTTGGGCTTTCTACATGCATGACTTCTTAACAAACGCTGACAATGAGAGTAAATCAAACAAAATATTCCTTACTGATAACAGCTATCGTAACACTACCAACCAATTTCGCGTAGGCCTCAAGGCAGAGTTGCAATTCAAAGCGCAGGCTAACTTCATACGACCCTATCACCACTGAAATGGAAACTTCCACTCAAGTTGCAGCCTCTAGTATTGACACTCCGAGCTTGGGGGATTTCTATGAGAAGCAATAATTGCTGTGACGGTGTGGAATGGCTGAAACAAATCAAGCACGGACACAGCAAAAAAGGGGTGCCAATGGACTTCTAAACTGATGCAAAACACGCCCCTTAAAAGGCAGGGTAAATGATTCAGGAAATACAGAGAAAGGCAGAAAATGACTTGGTGTGACTGAACAATTAAACTTCTAGCCATCGATTTCGAGACTTCCACACAGTATCCGAGGGGACTGAATAGTCTTGTTGGGAGGGGGTGACACTCAGTCTACAGGTTTTTGAGACCAATACTCAGAATGACATCGTCTTAACGATGGAGGTGAAATAAAGCCATCTTGGATCAAGAATTGTTCACTTTTCAGACAACATGAATATGATAAAACTCTGGAGAGGATAATGTACAGTGCAAAATTTAATTTTTCCCATATATAACAGTACTCATTACCAAGGTGGATATTAAATACCAATGATTCAACAAAAAGCTGCTCACAAAAGATGATGTAGCAATCTTAAGACTACACTAAGCTTATCACAAGTTATTATCATATAAAATTAAAAAATACTGAGAACAAGCATCTGAAGAAAGTCATATGGACAGAAGGATGAATAGTAAAGACTAGAGTCATCTGCATCCGAAAGGGTAAAACATAAGGGAATTTCAGGGAAGCCATTAATGTTAAAGGGAAGTCGAGTAGAGGAGACAACAGATCCTTGAAGAAAATCTTTATAAAAGGGGAAAAGAACAGCTACAGAACCGTAACGACTGCAAAAATATGTTGAACTGAAGAGAAACTTGAATCAAAAGTGAAACTATAAGCAGAAGTTTGGATGATGTGCATTGGGTACTATGTATTTACGGTATATGTACACCAGTGCAATATATATATATAATATATATATATATATATATATATATATATATATATATATATATATATATATATATATATATATATATATATATATATATATATATATACACACACACACACACACATATATATATATATATATATATATATATATATATATATATATATATATATATATATATATATACTGTATATTACATACCGTAAGTATGCAGAATGTGTGCGTACGATACGTAAACCATAATATTTGTATATCAAAATTCCTTTGAGTAAATAAGAAAGTAGAAATATTATTGGAGAGGAGCTCCAAATCAGAGTGAAGCAACTGCCAAAATTATTATATAAACAGAAGTTAATTTCATGATAACCCCATATCTAGATAGAGCGTTATGTACCAAAATATCTACAGAGAAATATATACCACATTTCAAAATCCGAATTTTCATCAAATCTACAATAGCTACATTATACTGACTTTCTTGGTAATCCACCCAGGAATCAACGTATCATTGATTTCTACATTTAAATAATATTTTACCTAGACAGAAAGCTATATTTTATTCCAATCTTCTACCCAACAATCCAGCAAGACAAAATATAGTTTAAATCAACATCCTAGGTATTAACCACAAAAACAATTATCGTTTCTTCAACAATATTATTATTATCATTATCATTCATTAGATGAACCCTGTTCATATGGAAAAAGCCCACAGGGACCACTGACTTAAAATTCAAGCTTCCAAAGCACATGACATGGTGTTCATTGGAAGAGGAGGAGGTAAGGAGCAATAAATAATTAACAATCAATCTAAATAATCTATCGCTTATTTCAGCAACTTAGACTGAAGCGTACCTACACAACACCACCATTATCTAGAGAGCATTTCATTTACCTTAAATTCTGCCATTTCCATCAACGTATTCACTCATTAACCAGATCAACGAGCATACACTCACCAAATAAGCTCACCCCGCTTATGACGGGTATCATTAATAGCTGCTCTAAAAATCCAATTAACAACACGTTAAGTACACAGGTTCTACCTACAAATAGGTATGGTATTAACCCATCAGTACGAGAGAGAGAGAGAGAGAGAGAGAGAGAGAGAGAGAGAGAGAGAGAGAGAGAGAGAGAGAGAGAGAGAGAATCTAATTAAAAGGGGATTAACAGAAGGGGAATCTAAAAGGGCGGCAGGAGCAAAGCTTAAAAAAAAGGGTGTTTCACTTTAATGTTAAACCTGCTATTACATCCTTCAGCTTCAACTCCACTAATGGTAGGACAGAGTCAGTTTCCTGGTTGGGTTATTAAGCATAAAAGAGAGAGAGAGAGAGAGAGAGAGAGAGAGAGAGAGAGAGAGAGAGAGAGAGAGAGAGAGAGAGAAATTAGTCATCTTAATAGGCAGAAATTGGATTGGGTAGAACAGACTGGCACTGAGTGAACCTCAGTTGAATGACATTCAAAGACAGAAGAGCCCATAAACTAAATATCGTGTATGTATGTATGTATTGTATATGCATAATATATATATATTATATATATATACATACACATGAATGAGTACTTCTTCCAAAAGAAAAGGTAACACAAGATGTTTATACGAGTATATGCAAAGATAAATATGCAAGCTTTGCATACATGAGTATATGCAATTGTAAATATGCAACATTATATATATATATATATATATATATATATATATATATATATATATATATATATATATATATATATATATATATATATATATATATATATATATTATATATATATATATAATATATATACATATATATATATATAATATTCTATGCGCGTCAAAAATGATTAATTTGGAATCTCTTAGATGGTGTAGAATACCGTAAATTATTAAAATTCCATCCATTCAGTTAGTGTGGGGAGATACAAACACATCACAAATGAACAATATTTTATTACCGAAAACTGCGCCCTTGCCTGTGTATTTATTTACAGGCATTGTGCAATCATTCGTTTTGCATGGAGATTCAGAGCGAACATAACAACACTGGCAATAAATAAATATTACATAAACTGCATGTGTAAGTTTTAGCACCAATGCATAAAACAGTAGCTATAAATATAAATATGGATGATTTTTTTACCTAGACAGATGCATAATTTTCAAATATAGATTTTAGGGTAGACATTGCATGGGCAAGCTATATTTTTAATGCACGCCTGCATATAACCATATTTGTACTATTTCAAAAGCACTGTTTAATCTTGGAATTACTGACTTTTTCCGTAGAATAAATATAAATTAAAATTTATTAAACTTAGTTTCTAACGATTTTAAACTGTAATAACTCTTTTACATGATATTCTTCATTATGCTCTTATTCTTTCGCTCAATAAACTGTTTTTATGTAGTGTTCACTTTAAAGAATAAACAGCATTTTGTGGCATTAACTACCAGAATAAAACCACAAGAGCTCCTGCCTGTTTTACGATTCTTCTTTTCTACTGAACAAAATAAAAACAGCTAAGACAGAAACACGTCGGATAAGTTTCTCACTAATTCGGAAATTACACTCTACTGATATTTATCCACTAAACCGTCTCGACACTTGACTCCTGGTTTCTCTTTTCCATCTTGTTTAACATCATGAATTTTCATATTTACTTCTGTGTTGGATTTTCTTCTTCATTCACCTCAGTGCTTTCAAACTTGTTTTGCTTCCATCAGTGGCTTTGATTCACATTAATTTTCTGCGTGACAAACTAAACGGTCGATTCATTAATATTTTGTGTATACTATCATGTTCTCGGTGTGATCGTTCACCTAAATCAACGGGGGTTTGTAACCCAGCATCTCAATAAATGCACACTTCTAAATTATTTGTTACAATTATTCATTATCCATAATAACTAACCTCCCCAATGTATGTCTAAATATTAATCCTCTAATTACTGAATAATAGTCTTTTGGGCCAAACTATATTCGTTCTTTGTCTAACTGTTCCTAAGGAGCCCAAGTCGACGAAAATAACTAAGCAGATACATTGGGGAACTGAGCACCCTCGCAACTGTAAATAAAATTAAATTAATTATGGCTCTTGTCAACAAACAATTGCAATCAGTAGGAATATCTGGAGAATTAAGACTCAACAACCTTCCTAAATATTACTATAACCAAAATAACTTACCGATATTCCAACTAGTGTAGCACTACCAAACTGTAAGTTTTATGGATTACTTAATAATTCATTTATATCTAAGCACAGCGCCCACTTCCCCCGATAGTTAGTGTCTGCACTCCCTAACACAACCTATACTTAGATTATGACCCCGTCAGTTCTCCTTAGGTTAGACACCCCCCGCCCAACACCAACCCCCAAAAGTAGTTCATTTTTGCTTCTTAAAAGCCAAACTCCAAATATAAATCCCCGTTAGATAGATTTGTCTACATTTTCTCATATAGATCAATTTGTCAATTTCAAGATTGCAATGATAAAATTTGGATTATATTTATCAATCAGCACTGTTATTATTCCATCATTAAGTAAACTAATGGAAATAGCTTTCTAAAATCAACATTATTAAGTTCGAGTTTTGTAAAGTTATAATAATGGCAAACAATTTCATCTAACTAATATCTCTCCTACTGCTTCTCTGTCATTGGTAATATAATGCAATGTATGTGAAGAGAAAATTGAGCCCAATATTCCTTAGCTTTATCATAGATAAAAGAAGGTAATGACATAAACGAGTAATTTCTGGCAGGTGAAAAATCTAGGTCCATTTCATTAGGCTTTGTTGACATCCCTAACGTATATTATTCAACATATGTGTTTTTAATGTCAGAGCGATTATAATCCAGTAATCCTCGACCATATTAACTTCATAAATAATAGATGAAGATTTAGTAACAATGATAATAATAATAACTGAATAAAATGAAATCAAAGGGGTCAGATCATTACATCTCATTTGAATCGCTAAGAACAACAGGGTCTTCATAAACGATAATTAGGTCCAAAATTACAAGTACCGTTTCTATGAACCTCCTCACCTTATTCTATTCATAAATTTTTATTCTTTCTGTCTGCTCAGCGTCAGTGCTGCTATTCTAATCCATCAATATTACCATCGTTTCCGGAGGTGTTTACCCCAAAGTTAGTATCTCCCATTTTATGAGAATGAGGTTCGTCAATAAATTCTCCCATATCATCATTTTCTATATAAGGCGCCCGTTCAAAGCTTTCATTTCTATTATTTTTGTTCACTGTATCTGTTTCAATACATTTGAATGCCAAACAGTTTGACTTTTCAGTAACAGAAATTTTGCTTTCCATAATTACTAGATTATATCTCAAATCTATCTTGACTAAGATAGATTTGATAAAATTATACTTAAGTAATATGCATTGTTTTAGTTTTCAGTACAAGATAATTTTCTCTTATTGAGGTACTGTATCAATAGCTGACCGTTCATTAAACGTGTTCCCTATTCATTTTTAAGATTTCACATTCCTAGTTTCCAACTAGCTTCTTCCTTCCGAGGTAAAATGTCTTCACTTACGGTCTTCCTACGAAAGCACCTCTTAGATTTCATCCCCTTCAATGTTTTCAGTTTCTTATGCTAATTTTGTTTTACCTTACGTACACAACACGATTTTTTATTTTTTAATCTGTACAAGAAATCACCCATCATCATACGCTCAATGTGTTTTGAAAACAATACGGAAAACATAAAAAAAGTTATTGGTCATCAAAAAGGTGAATTTGCATACAAAGAGACGAGCTTTAATCAGGATGCAACAGAGAACTCTCTCATCACTAGTTCAAACTCGGCGCAAATACTGATAATATGTCAAAGTTAGCTAGTGCTTTGGTACATCTCAGTATTGTCACACATTATCAAAGTTAATCAGGTCTTTTTATTCATTATGTCGTTCAGTGTCCCTTTTGCCCTCTATCGTACAAGATACCTTTTCTTCCCATGTGTCCCTCTGACCAAATCATATACTATAGTTCAGTGATTCTTTCGCCATAAACATCGACGCCTAAACCTTTCTGCCAGTATCCGACATCTACATCTTAAGACACTTTTCCTTTCCAGAGAGCTTTTTCTTTCTCTCTCATTGCCACAGCCAGTCTTTCTTTCCAAATCTACATGGCGTTCTTATTTTACCCTTTACCCTCCATCTGTAAAACATTTTTCCCTTATTCATACGTTTCTCCAGATATCGTCAAACGATAGTATTTACTATGCCCCGTTTTTCCGTCCAAGACAGCAAGGCACAGTACCTCTTTGCTCGAACATTTTCCTTTCTTTTTATGCCTCTTAAACCATCATAATCAATAACATCTTTTTTGTATCTTCCGACGCCCCTTTTGCCATCCACCGGAACAGTCATTTTCCCCTATCCTACGCCATGTTTGCTATTCATCTCAACGATGCCTCTTCCCCTCCATCTCTCCTCTTGGCCATCACGTTCAATGACCTCTGTTTCCCCCTTTCCTATGTACCTTTTGTAATCTACCTGATTATTTACCATCTACCCATATGTCCCTTTTGTCATTCCCTCGAAGTCAGTTTTATTCCATTCTTCGTTCCTTCTGCCAGCAACCTCAAATCGGCATTTGCCACTTGCAACAAGGAGCAAATGCCATGTTACACCCACTCCCTTAAAAGCAATGGATGTGCACGACGTTTCAATCAGCTAATGGAGCCTTTTACAATTAGGGGAAAAAAGAATAAATAAATAAATAAAAAGGCCGGAATGACCCTCCTCTGCAATTACACGTTAAATTTGCGACAAACTAACAATGTTCGATGGATACATACAAACTAGTGCATAGTTTTGTACAATACACAATAAAAGGAAACGACAGTTTGATGCAAAAAAGTAAGTAATGACATGGAAAGAAAATAATAAAC
>NC_089790.1:32061653-32066653 GCF_040412425.1 Macrobrachium rosenbergii
GGATTTTTCACTCTTCACTTTCTTAAAAGGAACTTCGCCGAAAGTTAAACATTTCACACAGTTGTATTAGTGGATTTGAACAAGGGACTGAACAAGTTAGTGCATTTATTCAAAAAGAACTGAGTTAGTGTGTCTCTGCAATAGAACTCTAAAAGGATTTCATCAAGAAAAGCTGTATTAGTTTTTGCCACAGGATTTCATCTCGTTTATTTTCAGGTCCCCAAACAGGTATTTTGTCTCTGCTTTATCCAAAAGTTTTATATGGAAGCATGGTTTAAATATGTGGTAGAAAATTTATTCAAAAAAGTGATAGGATAAAGCATACAAACCATCATAAGGTACTACAATTAACTACTGGTTTACAGTGGTGAACTTTCAAAATATGCCCCATTACAGTTATGCTTCTGTGTCTTCCTTTAGCTTAAGAATAATTCTAAAAGTAAATAAATGGTAACCAGGTAATTGTATTTGCGTTACTAATGTCTTTCTCTTTCAGATTGTATCCTCAAATAATATCCCACTAGACTGAGTGAATTATGAACAAACTGTAAGGTAAACAAGAAATGGAAACACCGATTAATGAAACACAAGAGAAAGTTTTCTCCTCAAACACAAAATGTAAATTCTCGATCAAATGTGAAGCTTGTCTACAGCAGATAGGTTTTAAAAAATCAAGACACATCAGCATATTACAAACAGGAATTTCTTACTCAAATATGTGATGTTAACATGTTTCCAGATCATACTTCACGCACACGCGAGTTTCACGATTCAGTGCCCGAAAGCAAAGTAAATTTCTCGAAATCCACGACTAAACACCTCATAACACATACGATTGTAAGGAAATATATCTGGTTCGATGACCGTTATTGTTCTACAGCCAGTTTTTACTTCTAGGCAAATAATAAATGAATTCGTTATTAAATAAAATCATGGAGTAAAAAGTTCATAGGAGATTCTCACTCTTTGGAAAATGTCTCTACAGCGTAAGATATCTGACCCCAAAGACACTTAGTAATAAGAGTGCTCTTCAGACACAAGTTCCCATATACATAATTTTTCACTTAGGGTATCTTAACTTTTAAATGTTTGAAACAGGTTATCGTGTTTTCCACAAGTTAGACTAACATATCACACATCATTACTGTAAGAACTTCGTGATGATATTTCACAAAAGAAAAAATAAAATAAAAGAAAACAAAAGAAATAGATTAAGCGAATTTTCGGATTAAATAACACTACATTTGATATGACTTTAGTTAGTTTTAATGATTAGCATCCTATCAAAAACGCATTTTATCGCCATCGTGATAAAATCCAATATCACACACAAAGACTTAAAACCAGATTTTGATGAAATATTTGATTTACAAACGAACATATAAACGTGAATTTTAAGTCAAAATATCACAGTCTCAAATAATTGCCACAATAAATTACAAACACAAACACCTTACACATTAAACTTCCTGTCAAATATAAACGCATAATAAAGATACATTTGGCCTCTATTTCACAACAGCACAGAAAATAATTTCGTGACCAACAAATCTGATGACTTACTTGCGTGAGAAAATGTCACTTAATGGCAATCGCAACTAAGGCAACGTCCGTTTCAAGTTGTTTACTTAGGTGGTTTTCCCTTGTTTGCGGTTCGCAAGTCACCATATCTTTTCTCTTGTGATGATTACTAACGTAATCACTACTGCGGTAACTATATTTACAGAAAATTAGTGTGCGAAAATTGGACAAAAGTAATGATGATAGTATATAGAAGAAATGTATATTGGGGTGATACTTCAATCACCTATGTCCCCGTTATAAGCGAAATTAAAAATCTAATTGGGGCAATTCTACCTCAGCTACCAAATAAGATACTGCATCTATGTATGTCATGAACGCTTTACCCAAAGTAGGTGACATGGGATATATTTCTGCTTTGAGGATATATTTGTGACAGTTGCTCTCAAAATACAAAAAAAGAGAGTGAATTTTGGATATCAAGTTTTTAAAACTTTACTTTAGCGACAGAGACAAGGGCGGATCTCGGTGAAATATTTAAGCTTAATTGCTCGAGGTTCAAACAGATAAGTTGTAATTTTACAATATATTCTCTACATTTCATATCGCTGAAGTGTGAAGCCTTGATATATATATATATATATATATATATATATATATATATATATATATATATATATATATATATATATATATATATATATGTAGAGAATATATATAAATATACAGTAATATCAAGGTTATACATATATAATGTATATATATATAAAACTGCAACTTGTATATATATATAGAATATATGATAATTATATATAAATATTTATATATAGATCTGCCTTGTCTACAGGTGAAAAATAAGAAACGGGGTGTAGGTCTTAGTTTTAAAACGTACAAAAGTGATAATCTAAATTATATATATCCTTTATATATATATATATATATATATATATATATAATATATGTTATATATATAGTGTATATATATATACAGTAAATATATTATATATAATATCACCAGAGAATGTTTTGTAAAATTGCAACTTGTCTGTGTTCGAGCAACTTAAATTTTTCACCGAGATCTGCCTTGTCTGGTCACTAAAGTAAAGCTTTATAATCTTGATATCCCAAATTACTCCTCTTTTGTGTATTTGCTTATAACTGTCGCAAATATACAAAAGCAAAAATATATCCTATGTCACCTACTTTGGGTAAAGTGTTCATGACATATATATATCTGGTATGAGATAGAATATATAGATTTTTAATTTATATATAGACATGGGTGATTGAAGTATCATATATATATATATATATATATATATATATATATATATATATATATATATACATATAATGTATATATATATAATAAATATATATATATATATATATATATATAATATATATATATATATATATATATATAATGTATACTGTATAAATATACAGTATACAATATAAAGTCAAATAAAAAGGATGGTCTCTGCATCATATATATTGTGTGTGTGTGCACTTTATGGTAAGCCTGGCCCGCCTTGAAAACTGCATTCAAGTCGAGAAAAGGGAGGGATAAAGTCAGAGGACTCACGAAAACAGAAAAACTGGAGGACAAGAAACTCTGCAGTTCGGTAATTGCTGATCGATTTTTTTTTTACTTACGATGCCTCGGAAGATACTTAGGTGACAATAACTAAAAAGGAAAATTTCAAGACGTTTTATTTCAAGACTCGGTAAGATCATAAGGACATGAAATACTCATTGCTATTATTTTCATATATCTCAATCGCAACCATGAGTCAGAATTCTCAATTCTCCAAGGGGTTGGCCGAAGAGCTTGTTCGCTTACTTTATAACTATTTCTTAACTAATAAATTACAACTCTTAAAGAAATCACTGACTGGAAAAACGTCCAACATTGAATATCCAAACAAGTCTATTTCCGTTGCTCAATAATCGTTGCTTACTAACGTTCTCTGTTACTGAACCTTTTCGGGGCATTTATCTTGTGTCAGACAAGTGCGACCAATTTGCAGAAGACGAAAGCGCTTCATCACTGCGTTCGTTTCCAGATGAAAAGGGCCAAGACCGAATGTGAATTCATAATCCTAGTTTATGACAATTACATTTCTCACTCCGTAATGTCTGTTGTTTACTACAAAAGATGGAAAATGCTTTAAAACATCGGTAATCCTTCTGTTTTTTTTTTTTTACAAACCACTTTCAGAAAAAAAAAGTAGAGAAAGGCAGAACTTAAATTTATTTTTCCACAGAAAGGTGACATCGAATCAATAGCCAAATTTTGAGAAACAGATTTTGAAGATTTTGAAAATAATGTCCTTGCATGAGCACATTTGACCAGAAAGAATATAATTTTAAATCGGCAGAATAAAAAATATACCTAACTTTTTTACCATGCTCGCAAAAATTAAAGTAATTTAATGTATCTCATGAAACTTTTTCCTTCAATGACAAAATTAAATTCATTACGCCTGTGTGAAATATGTATAGAAAGGACCGTATTCAAATCAAATTACTGCATTCCAGCTCTAATAAATATATATCTGAATTCGACAGGTATATATGAAGTGTGATCATAGTAAAGGAGCTAAAATACGCAGAATGAGGCCACTTGGCACAGATTGACCTTGACCCCCACTGTGCATGCACACTAAGTCTTTAGCGTCCTAGCTCACTTCCGCTCTTTACAGCAGTACTTGGAAGGAACGTGTATACTGTGTAATGTGTGGTCGTCGCATTGACTATGAAGGAGAAAGTTGAGCAGAGAATCTGCATCAAATTTTGCCAAAAGCTTGGCAGTACCTGCACAAAGACCTATGCAAAGTTGCAGACAGTGTATGGAGGGGGTGTAAGAGTTGCATAAGGGTGCACGAGTGGTTCAGACGTTTTCAAGATGACCGACAAAATGTCGATAGTGACGAACGTTCTGGGAGACCCTAAACCAGCAGAACTGAGAAAAACATCGTTTTCTTCGACTACAAGGGAATTATTCATTGTGAGTATGCTCCATCTGGTCAGACAGTAGACAAGGAGTACTACTGTGACTTGTTCCGGCATTTGCGGGATGCTATTCGTTGGAAAAAGCCAGAATTGCACGCGTTTGGTGAGTGGCAATTGCACCATAGCAGCGTACTTCCCCATTCAGGGCAGCTAGTGCAGCGATTTTTGACCAATCACAATATCCCCTAAGTCCGAAAGCCACCTTATTCCCTAGATCTAGCCCCTTACGACTTTTTCCTCTTTCCAAAGATCAAATCCCACTTGAAAGGAAGAAGATTTCTGGACGTCGAGGAGATCCAAGTGCATGTGACGAGCCAGCTGCTGATTATCCCAGAAAACGAGTACCAGGAATGCTTCCTTCAATGGAAACAGCGATGGATAAAGTGAGTGGCTTCCAAAGGGGGCTACTTGCTTAGGAAATTAAATGCTGATATGGTGCGTTTTATGTTTTCTTTTTATAG
>NC_089790.1:32069153-32094153 GCF_040412425.1 Macrobrachium rosenbergii
CCCTTTTCGGGCAAGTATGTCGTTGTGAAAATGTCTTTTGCCTCTCAAACCTTTTCATAACACACGGTAGGCCATCTCTTCGCACATTTACTCTGTGCAGCGAGGGTTGCAAAGCTTCAAAACTCCTTTCCTGCTCCATTTTTCCCGACGTTCATACCTTCCATCCCTCTTGTGACAATTCTATTGCTTCCTTCATTAAGCCCAAGTCTTGCAGACCCCTTCTCTTTCTTGCCTCAACAGAAAAGATTGGGCTGCCGTTTGACTTTCATCTACATCCGAAAACTTAGGTTTAGGAACGGCTAAAATTTTCTCACAGGTCCTCAAGTATTGACCATCCACGCTTAAGTGCAGGAACTAAAAATTGAAAAAGATTTCCGTGCACTGCTCCGGACGAAAATGCACCAAGTCATTGTAATCACTATGCAATTATTCTGTGCAAACATTTTGTAACTGCCCACAGTCAAAGAATGTTTGTATGGTTAAAACTGTACTCCATATCTTCTATATATATATATATATATATATATATATATATATATATATATATATATATATATATATATATATATATATATATATATATATATATATATATATATATATATATATATATATATATATATATATATACATATACACACACAGCTATCACCCCAAAAATTTGGGGGGGAGGGCACCTAAAGAAGTCAGGACAGCCAGCGGATAAAAGCAGTTTGTCTTTAGAATCTAAGCATTCATTAAGTAAAAGAGAAAAGAAAATAAAAAAGAAATCAAGTTGCCGCGAATACTATTAGAACGAAAAAGTAATCTACGAATCAGATTTCTATGTACGAATGGCAGAATGCATTAGCAGAATGGTTGTTCTCTGTGCCCACCTTCCTGAATTTATCAAGAACCATTTGATAACTACTCAAACTGCAAATCAATACTCAGTAGCCAACAGTCAACGTTACATCCCTTATGGAAGCTACATGATTCTGCACATATGTTTAGATTTCAGTGAAAAAAAAAAAGTGAACATCTATCAGTAATTTTTCTTGAATAATACCAACCATATAGCAATGAAAATGGCTCTAGATCACAGGAGCCGTAATAGTAACAGCAAAAAATTAAACAGTTATTTTAAATAGGAGCAAAAAAGAAACAGCGGTATCAAATAAAGGCAGTACCGGCAGCTGCAACAGCATAAACATTACATCATCAGGGCAAAACAAAAAGGCTTCCCATAGCAATTATATCCTGAACCCGAAATATTATTTTATTTCTGTAAATCGGAGCTCTATTCTCTTCAAAAAGTACACATAAATGAAAACCACCATCATTACCACATTAGCCGAAATTAAATAATGCCCGCCATCGAGTGCTTCGTAAAATCTCAATTCAATTTTGTGTACCAGACAACAATCCCCGAAACGTTATCACTTACTCTCCATAGCAAAAAAGGTTAATGTTATGAAGGAAAATGTTTAAATCAGGTAACATCAGGATCAAACAAATATTTCACTCCAAGGGAGAAATATATTACCATCCTTCATTCAGTATAATTACAAGACACTCAACCCGGCAATTATAAAAATAAGTAATTACATATAAATGCTTACAATTCTACTCACCCTGTCTTGCCAACCATTATCTAAACTAAGCTGAAGCTCCTGAAATAGCTCTCAACTTAGTTTTTAATGATGAAATAAAAAAGCAATATCAAAGATAGCACTTTCTTATTAACTTCTCCAGAAACAGAATTATAGCTGACTTAGAACTAATGATTCTTATGAAATAAAAAAAAAAAAAAAGAAATGGGGGATGGGCCAAAACTTTAACCACGAATAAAAGAAGTTCAATCTAACACTAAGAATCTCTCTCTCTCTCTCTCTCTCAAAAATTAAATAAATAAATAAAAGTAAATAATAATTACAGCAAACACACAAACAATACAAAAACACTGGAACCACAAAGGGCTTCATTAAACGGTGCCTATTTATTCCAGGGTCCCAATTCACTTAAGTGAAAGCATTGCACTTAAGAGGAAATAGCAGTTACACACGCATAGGATGACGTCATTACACGAATCTCTTTCGAAGCCAAAGAACAATTACCTAAATGGCATGAGGAGAACAGTTTCCCTGGAGGGACCGACGACCCCTTTATGCTAAGAGCGATATCAGTGGTATACGAAGGTCAACTGCCATCTTGGCCTACTATACAAAGATGACACATAGGTCCACAGATGTTACATTTAAGCTTAGTACTAAGGTTCCTTTGCCAATGACAACCTATCGCGGTCGCTAACCACAGTTCTGAAACTACTACAAAGTGACTGGTAATGGCCTCTGTCAATTCAGTGTTTACCAAAGATTATCCTTGCTTGGTTATTCATCAACTCAGTCAACACAAGTCACCTGTCAACCATGTATACAAAGACAGTTCTATCACTTCGATCTTCAACGATTACCTCGCAAACAGCTACAAAGATTACCTCTCAACCTTCTGCATAGGTTGCGTACCAATCAATGAGCTCACATTTATTATCTTGGATTTTTTTTTCTTTTTGTCCGTCTCCGAACTTGTTATTACTGGTCCCAAAAGGTCACCATCACCGGCCTACAAGGTTACACATCCACTCTTCACACTGCCTCTCATCGGTTACATAAGTTGCTTGTTGACCAGCGGACACATAATCAATTAACAAAACTAATTTAATCCAGTTTCCCTTTCAAATACATTTCTCACGTTTTTATCAAAAGCTTTAAAATTTTTAAATTATAATTCATAAACTAGTGTTTCCTGTCGATACAAATGTCCACAATAATATATTCACGCAACAACTCAATAACTCCATAATAATAATAATAATAATAATAATAATAATAATAATAATAATAATAATAACAATAATAATAATAATTAATAAAATATTAGATGAAATATTTAAAAACTGTTTAAACATAAAACCAAATAACAGATGAAAACCCTATAAAATCAAATAACTAAAACCTCTTAAAAATCTAACACAGATCGACTAAGTACAGTATATAAAAATATGAAGTATAAGTTATTCTGAAACGATCAACAATAAGAAAAAATTACTATGCTAACTTCATCACACATATGTTACAACGACAATCACACATTACCTCATGATAATATTAGCATAGGGAATACTTTTCATGGCATACGAACTCGATACACAAATCCACGAGTATGACCGTGAGAATTTTCAACGACATAACATTTCAGACTACAAGACAAAGTAAACAAGCTGAAGGCATGTATCCACATGGTTCCCCATAATATGAAATTGGATAAAAACACCAAAGAAACAGTAATACCTTTCGTTTCAACAATTGTCAGGACGCATATAAAGAAAATTTCCATATTTCTGTGCTAGAAATCAAAAAGAACACAGACAAAACAGGGGACCTTTACATTATCTGTATGTCAAACGAATTCATTTTAAAAACCAATCAGTGAGTTTACTTAAAATCACATGGACGTACAATGACGACAGGTATTAAACACAAACTTGCAACCAACGGAGATAAAGTAAAATTTATAAATGATTCTAATGTGAACATCCTGCATATAAGGCCTTTCCTGTTCTATTCTGACTTGAACATAATACAAGGTAAATTTATACTGTACAAGTACTTAAATATCACATCTTATTAAACCAGCGTGCACTGATTGCAGGTTCAAATAATGTTGCGTCATATACTGTGTCTAATGCCTCACCTAGTACAGTACAACCGCAACGAGCTTTCCTCGTTCGCAAGCGCTACCATTTCTAATATGAACAATGGATACGTAAGTTAGTATTCAGAAAACAGAACCACTTCAGCAAAACTAACCCAATGATTCACTGTGCAAAAAATTTTTTTAGGTACGTTACCACAGAAAGGAGGGTAAACACCTTCCGAGGCCATATGGGGTGTGTGTGCGTGTGTGTATGTATTTTTATGTACTTATGTATGTATGTATGTATGCATACAGTATAAATATAAACATATATATATATATATATATATATATATATATATATATATATATATATATATATATATATATATATATATATATATATATATATATATTAGTTTCCATACAGAACTTCGAGGAACAAGAGGGTGAAATCCACCTATCATGAAACAAACTTGTCTCGAACAATGTTAAAAAACATATACAAAAAGCTCTCAGTCTATTCTAATTATCACATGCAAATATCGATAATTAGAGAGCAGATTATTAAAATGCATGTTCATCAAGGGTGTATCACCGTGTAATTTGCTGAAAATTCCCATAGGAAAAGATACCCTTTCCAACAAAATGTATTTGCCCATAATTATATTCATTAGATTATTACCGACTCATAAATAGGTAATGCCTAAATGTCTGCAGAATTTAAGCACCAGAATTCACTGATCCAGTGAATCGAAATATACCGTTTTTTGGAGCACACCTAGCCGATAAGGATTTCCTAATAAAATGATTATCAAATACCACCTCATATCGCTGGTATACGTTCTAAAGCTGATGTTTCAAAGGAAAGAGAGATAAGATTTTAAATAAAATAAAATTATGATAAACAAAAAATCATCATCATTTTTTTATGATAACTCCGTTACCTATCATATTTCGGTTAAAACTTTTCTCCAGAATTTGAATTTGAACAACCCGGCAACAATGCAGATATTTCGTGATTCGCATAAAAACTTCCATTCCTTCCAAAACATATAAAATCAATGTTCTCCGAATCAGTAAAATCCATTTCATGCATTGTTTCCAAGTTTCTTGTCTGTCAAACATATGCTTGTTGCTGTGCGTATTATTACTATTGAAAATGGGAGAAAATATATTAGATATTTTACTATGCAAGCATACCAATGGAAGCCAAGCAACGATAAGGCATATGCAAGATCCGGACATATGGGTTTGTACACAAACTCCGCGTGTCTCCTTATTAGACAATGGTCTTGTATGATGCGAGTATCACCAATTAATTAAACTTATCAGAGCACTTCGCTTTCCAACTAATTGCTCTCAAAGGCGACCGTATATTGATCTGGCCGAGTGACCCGGAAGCTTTCCAAAATCTGGTCTCAATGACTGGTAGATGAAACGGAACCACGTCCCTCCCAGATGAAGTTATGGCTACTTAATTTATCCATTAATTTAACTAAAGGTATAGTTCCTTTCATCATAACTTATCGTGGCAAAGACCAGGCTGCAATATCAACGATGCAAGGCCCTTGTGACGACGGATGAAACCGTCACCCAGCTGAATTTCATGTTTTCGAGCACAGTGCTTGCCTTGGTGACCTAATTAAATGTTTGCTTGTGGCTGTTTAATTAACCGCTCAGTAGGAAAGACACACTCCAAATCGTACCTAATTTTTGCCTAAGGTAAACACACTCCAAGCCTTGGAAATGCAATTTGTCAATCATGATTTTCCCAGTCTATTCAAACCTTGTTGAAAAAAAATTGCTAACATTATTTTCCAGGAAAAAGTTTTCATATAAAAATCGCTTTCCATTTTTCTATTCCTATTTTTTTCACAGAATTTTCTGATACATTTTGAAGCTGATCCCTCTTGGCTTGGAATATAGAATTTAGGTCAAAGGCCAAGCGCTGGGACCTATGTGATCATTCAACGCTGGAGATAATGTTAAGGATGGAATTTGCGACTAAACATAATCATGTACACGATGATACACACGCATACTAACACAGGCTAATTAATTCGCATAAATACATTTACAGATATTAATACATTCAAATAGCTGATCCCTCTTAAGAGAAACTCGGTGGCCTGTAACTTTCCATAGGAAATATCTCTTGAATACCAGTTTATTTCTGATGTTAATTATTAGGATGATGGTACTGAATGTAGCAAGAGAGAGAGAGAGAGAGAGAGAGAGAGAGAGAGAGAGAGAGAGAGAGAGAGAGAGAAGAACGTTACTGAATTAGAACGCATTCCTAAAAATAATAATAATAGATGCGAAAGGATATAAGGTTAGTTAAGGATTTGGAGGGATTATCCCTATTCGCTTAGATAAGTAACTTTCCAGACTAAAATCAGTCAAAATACTCACCAAAATATGGACGTCATAACAAGCATGTCAAGTACAATAGTAATTTTTTGGGGCCCCAATTGGATGACTCGTGATTCAGAACTTTCTAAAAAAGGTGAATGAATAATCTATCTCATAATATTCAAAATGTTTTGTCCGAACGCAGACGGCTGGTGTCCTTAATTATTGAGGAATATCAGGATTCATTACTTCCATGAAAAACTGACTTGATTTTGCATCAAGTAAAATTCAAGTCACCAATAAACAATGTCTCGGTGCCTAAAAAAAAAAAAATCTAAATATTCATGGATAGTCAAAATTTTCATCCTTAAGTGGAAAACCAGTAACCTTTGAGTATGTATATTCGATTATCCACACTTGACCCGTCAATGAGTTTTTCGAGAAAGTCAAATCGTCTTTTTTAGTAAATATTTCCCATAAGCCCAAAACATACTTTTAGTTTATCTTCTCCGGAGTCATGCTGGTCTTTCAGTAAGTATTCTAGTTAAAATTTCCCAAAACGATAATAGTCTTCAAGTAAACAAATTCGAAAGAATTAATCATTTTTCAGTGAATATCTTCCAAAGAGCCAATCTGTACCTTTCAGTAGATATCTACATAAGCAAGTATCAACCGGGTCCTAAATACTTCTTGTGAAAGCCACAGAACCAGAAAGCCAGTATTTCCTTTTCAGTAATTATTCCAGAGAAAGCCAAATCACTGCATTAAATTTTTACCGGAAAGTTAATAATATTCCATTTGGGAAATATTTCAAGGAAAGGCGGAGAACCCAAATCAACATTATTACTGTTAATATATTTCTAAAAGGCCGAGCAAAAATCATTTCAGTAAATCTTTGCTGAAAAGCTAGAAAGCTAAAGTCAACATTCTAGTCATTATTTCACGTGAAAGACAAAACCACTGAGCTCAGATAAGGGTCGATCCATCGTCTGACAAAGAATGAAATTCTATTTGGACTTCAAAAGTCCGAAGCTGAATCAGGTTTGATTACTTAGCAAGATTGGTTGAGCCATTCTACATTTTTTAAATATAAAATCCCACAAAGATTCTTTTTCAAGAAAAACAAGTGGGTTTTTGAGGACTTCAAAAAAATAATAATAATACAGTTTGACGTAAATGCCGTAAATCTACATAAATTCAAATTTTCAGCACTGATAATCACTTCCTCAAAGATAATAGAAAAAAACATAAGCGTGATTCAAAAAGACAGAAAAGGAAATTTAAGACAAAAAGGACCAGTCTTTCAGTAGTCGAAACTCGATAACACAGTGTCTGCTTTCCTTCACTGCCTTATCAACCCTACACCCAGACTTTAAGGGTTTCCTGGATTGCTCTTCTGACCACATATTGAGAAAACTGAAAATTAACACGGAATCCATTAAAATTACAAAGCTTCCTCGTGAAAAATACCCATTAACTATTTTTTAAAGTATTTTTATGATTAAATAAAATACAAAAAAGGGGGGAGTGCAAACGATGTTTCCCGCACTCTGCGGAACCATGAATTTGTAAAAAACCTGAATTTGCACTCGTTCATCCACAAACTGGCACGTTGGAAGGACATAATTAAACGAGTACATTTCATTGTAAATTAAAACTTATTTGTTGTCATTACCTTTCAGAAAAAACTGCACTAAACAAAAATGAATAAAAACACTCACATGTAAAATGTGCACATAAATTTTGTGATTATGTATATATACTAATACATACATGAATTTTCTACACACACTTATCACTTGGAATCCATGGCCCAGCCCTGCAGAATAATTCCGCACTTGAACTATCAATCTGATATCTCTCTGGTCCAAACATTATCGGGTAGTTGATAATCTTACCACTGTTCCCACTATTAGCTTCAGAGATAAAACCAGTCCCAACTATGACACCTTGTCCTATTTATCAGGTCCAATAAATTTTACCGAAAGCGGAAAATTCCACAAAAATTAACCCAAAGTAATAAGTAATGATATATGGGACTCTTGGACTCAAAGCGGGGAACAAATCCCAGGGGTTCAAAAGCCTCCTCACCATGTCAAGGTGGTCGCAAGTCGATGGGGACTGACTTATGAAATTTAGGCTTTCAAGCCAAGCACTGCTGCAGTCAAAAGAGTGGATGGACAGCAAAATAAAGAGATCCAGAAAATAATGATAAAGTACAAGGATCTAAGGTGTAGCTGGGAAAAAAAACCCACAGTTGCACTAAAAAGTAATAGTTAAGAGGAGTTGGACAGCAAGATTGAAGAAAGGAAGCAGGAATGGAGGTAAAATATAATGGCAAAAAAAAAGTAGGGGCTGATGGAATGTTGCAAAACACAGTACTGAGGCACACTATGGGTATTCCAACTTGTTCAGAATAAGTATAGCATTTCAAATCATAAAGTGATCATACAGCCTAAACGATTTGAAATGTACTAACCTAACCGTAGCCTAAGTTTTATGCTACGACACCCAGGTTACGTCAACTATATTACCCTAACTCACAATCAAAACCATACTGCGCTGTGTATATGATCTGTACAAACTTACTGTTAGTTCTAATGAAGTGAGTTTGAGATTGGTGTTAGTACAATCTCTTCTTCATAACCCTCGTCCAAAACACACTCCAAGAAATTCTCCTTACATTTAAATATGCATATCTCTCTCAAGGAAATCTCCCTAAATGAACTTAAGATGAAGAGGAATACTCAAGTGGATTTGAAGGCACCAACAACTATGGCTGAATCCTGAGTCCTTCCTAGTTACAGCTACACTGCACCAAAGCTGTAAGGAGACTGACTTCACTACTGTTGCCGACCAACACCAAACGTTCGATTAACAGCCAAACCAATAAACAGCCGATGACTGGTACTTAAGCACTATTACACATATACTTACAATTAAATACACGATACAGCCAAACACAATGCTTTTCACAACTACATATAAACAACACAACATAATATCCTTCTTCTACATAATACACATTTCCACTTTATGTAAATTTAGAAAGAATACATAAAACTATACCACAGCTTGCGGCAAAGTACGATCTCTCGTGTCAAAGTTTTGACATACTCCCCAGCAAGAAAAACTTATGCCTACATTATTTACGACAGTCCTGTTCTTATCACAGCCTTCCTGGCTTCTGCAGCTATTTGAGCAGTCCTTCTGCTCGGGTGTGTGCTTAACTGAATGTCTTCTGTCAAAGGATTAATTTCCCTTATCTCCTGCCACAGCTCTAAGGGGTATAACTTAATTACAGGTCTCAGGAGCTGGCCATGGGCCATTCTTAGAGTAGCCACTCTTGGAACCTTGTCTCGATCACTTGGCCCAACTTCCACTTGCTCCCTGGCCCCCCATCATGAATGAGGACTACTTCCCCTATCCTGGCCCAAGAGCCATGCAGTGTTCCTACTCAATGGGTCTCTCTTAGTGTTGTTAAATACTCCCCCTCCCATCTTTTCCACAGGTTGTCCCACAACCTGGATACATACAGGAATCTTTTTTTCAGTGAACTCTCTCCATCCATAGGTAGGGTCACCAGAGATCTCTTCCCAATTTACCATTTCTCTTGGGAAGGACTTAAGCTTTCTTCCAAGAATCAAGTGGTTAGGGGTTAAAATTTCCAACAGATTGAAATCCCTGGTCATGTAACTTAATAGTCTATCACTGATGATTCCTTCTAATTCTACCAGTATTCAGGTCACTTCTTCAAAACTGAGTAAGGCTTGGCCTACTATCTATTTCAGGCATGACTTAAGAAGTCCTATCAGCCTTTCCCATATAGCACCAAACCACGGTGCTCTCGCAGTTACACTTTATATCTAACAGATATTCCTTTACCCTGGGATTCTCTGACATAGTCTTAAGATATTCTGATGCTGCTACAAATGTGGTGGCGTTGTCACTCAACATGAGTGCTGGGAAACCTCTTCTGCTGCAAAACTTTCTAAAACTCATGAGGAACAGGTCACAGGACAGGTTATCAACTAGTTCCATATGTACGCCTCTGGTTATCGGGCACATAAATAAAATGATGTAAGCCTTCTTGGGGCTCTGTCCCTTTCCCTTAACCCATAATGCACCGGTGTAGTCCACGCCTGAGGTATATAGACCTTTTTAACCTTGCTGAATCTTTCCCAATTCATCAAGTGAGCACCACTATTCAGGTTGTCCCCTACAGTATTGACCAAAATGTTCTCTTCCCTATCCTGCACAAGTGATTCCACCCACCCATGAACTATCTATTGGCCAAGAGGAATTTTTTAACCAAGGGGTTCCCTCCCACCAGAAAGAACTATCCAAGATCATTTCTGCCCTTTTCCCACATGTCAACCAGTCACTAGGATTACCATCCATAGGCACATAGGACAAGACCACCTCTGGAATTAAAGAGCTTCTTTCCTGTACTCAAAAATGTGGGGAGAACACTTTGTTGTCACAGTCGAAACTGAAATGTTTATTGGATGTGCACATGAAACACAGGCCCAGAGTTCTAAGTCGTTCTATCTTTCCTCCTCTGGTCACATAGGATTTGCATTGTGTCCCTTTATGACTGCCTCCACAAAGTGCACATCCTCTAACCTGGTTTACCTTGGCTTTGCTTGTATTTTCTTTAGGCCTTACCAATGTTCTTTTTGGTCTCACAGATTGCCCTTGTTCTACTGCGAAAGCAGATATTGTTGTTAATGTATTAGCTTTTACTGGTTCAGTCTGTGGAAAAGCCCTCAAATTGTGTATTTCTTCTTCAAGATATTTTTAAAGGTGTCAAATTTAAGCCACTCTTCTCCACACCTTCGTTTCATTATTTCACTTACATTACTAGGTAGTCTGGTGTAGAGCAAGAGGGTATACAATTCACTCAATTCCAGCTGTTCACTTACCAATGATCTTATGCAGCATTCAAATTGCGCTCTGAAACGTTGTAGCGATTCTGCATCTGCCTTAGGAGACTCAGTTTGTCAGAGTTTTCTGACTAAACATTTTATTTCCTCTTTTCTGCCATAGGTTTCTTTTAACAAGTTCAATGCTTGCAAATATTTATCACCTAATTTAAAACCAGATATCAGTTCCAGAGCCTCACCTTCCAATAGCCCCTTCAAATAGGAAAACTTCTGTATTTTCTCAAAATCAGTAAGTTGGTGTACTGATGCTTAATAAAGTTCCCAAAATAAATTCCATTCCAATACATCACCATCGGAATGTTTGAGGTCTAATTTTGGTAACTTTACACTAGCTTTAACAGGCAATATCGGTGCACTAGATTCACCCCCTACAGCTAAAAGACTCATGATGGAGGAGTTTAGTTTATGAAATTCAGTGCGGATCTTTAGGCTATATTCAGTTGATTCATAATTTGGTCAGGTTGTCCCCTGGGATCCGTTACATCCAATACTTCATTATCCAATTCCTGGATTTTCTGCAAATATTCCTTCAAGGAGTCTCTCAATGAAGACAGACTATTGATATCACCAGTATCAATAGTGGTTTCAACCTTTTTTGACTAGTTAGTTATCACGGACAAACAACCTCCCTCCTCTTTAATTTGTCTATGTCAGACATCTTAGCCTGTAATTTACCAACACCAAAATATATAAGTTCTTAATATTAAAAAGGTGTACAAACTGCCAGCTCCAAAAGAATATATATACTGCATTAGCAAATACAATATTTAGAAGCTGGCCACACCACTTCAAATTAATCAATGGTATATCACTACCAGTTATATTATACAGTATATAGATGTGCCCTTGACTACACACATACATATAAACAATGCACAACAAAGGGTTTTATTTCAAATTAAATTTCACTTAAGTATCTCAGTCCATTTCAGGCTAGGCTAACACGTGACATTCTAAAAATGGCCACCACCATCAGCTGGTCACGTTTGTATCTTTATTGCCAAGTAAAACACTAACTATACAGATCACTACTATAACAACCAATCATTATGATCCTGGTCACGGCACCAATTTATCCTGTCTTTCAGAATAAGTATAGCATTTCAAAACGTAAAGTGATCGTATAGTCTAAAAGGTTTGAAATGTACTAACCTAATCGTAGCCTAAGTTTTATGAGACAACACCCAGGTTACTTCAAATATATATTATTCGAGTATATTATCTAAGACATAAATGGTACAAACTTACTGTTAGTTCAAATGGTGCATTCGATATTCTTAGCCTGAAGCGAGTTTGGGATTGGCATGAGCACAATCTCTACTTCATAACCTTCATCAAAGCACACTCCAAGAAATTCTCCTTACATTTAAATATGCATAGCTCTCTCAAGGAAATCTCCCTAAATGAACTTTACGATGAAAAGGAGTACGTAAGTGGATTTGAAGGCACCAACAACTATGGCTGAATCCTGAGTCCTTCCTAGGTACAGCTGCACTGCCCCAAAGCTGTGAGGAGAATGACTTCACGACCGTCGCCGACCAACACCAAACGTTCGATTGACAACAGAACCCACAAACAGCCGATGACCGGTACTTAAGCACTATTACACACATACTTACAATTAAATACACAAAACAGCCTAACACAATGCTTTTCACAACTAAATACAAACACAACACAACATAATATCCTTTTTCTACATAATATGCATTTCCACTTTACGCAAATTTGGAAAGAATGCATAAAGCTTTACCACAACTTGTGGAAAAGTACAATCTCTCTTGAAGTTTCGACAATCAGCACTACCTGCTATGGAAGAAACAAATTAAGTACCTATGTATGTACGACGAAACATGTTCTTTCAGCGCAGAGATTTGTTAAACACACTTTAGCTCAATGGATATGTACCTTCAAGAAAAACGAAGGAATCTCATTTTTTTTAGAATTCGAATTTCAAACTATTAAGTAAAGAAAAACACAATAAAATTATTAGGTAATTATTAACTTAAAAACTGTTCGTCAGTGATTTGTATATATACAGTTCTGATGAATGTAGCCACTAAAATTTATAAGCAAACTCTCTCTCTCATATATCATATATATATATATATATATATATATATATATATATATATATATATATATATATATATATATATATATATATATATACATACACAATTACATAATATTCTACAATAGCTTAATCACAGTCTTCTATCTCCATTTTGACACTGTTCAAGAATGAAAATCCTTATTGCAATATATCGAATTTTTATATGCACATTCTTATCTAACAGTGAATAATGACTTTATGTAGCAGGAAAATCTAATTTAAAACACTTCAGAGAATAAATGAATTCAATGACCGTGTAACAAAAATAAGATTTTTACCAGAATTTTAGAACCTTTAATGTAAGATAAAACCACCATTTAATTTGTTTTGTTTTCTTTTTATTTCACTGACTCAAACTTTCTTTATTTTCTCATCTCATGCCTACTTACGTCATTACCTGCGTATAATGCACTTTTTCTTTTTCTGCTTTCACGTGTCTACTGAATCATGCCTATCCTTTTATTATATTTTGGTTTCACTCATCAACATCTAGAAAACAGATATAGTGTAACTTATGTGGCCAATTTGCAAAAAAACTTGAAGAATACAGTTTTGTTCTCTAAAATTATAAAACCAAAAAAAGGCAAGGGATCATACACAAAAGAAACTTAGTAAACAATATACGTAATTAAAGAGGAGGGTGAGTGATTGCAAAAATAACGATATTCAAGAATCACGAACAACACAAAGGAATAAAACTTTGCGAGTTTAATTTCCTTCTGCACGGAACAACGGATAAAAAGAAATCCCGTCACTTACAGTAAGAACAATTTGAAACTAAATGCCAAAAAACTAAATTAACTTCTTTACAATACCACTCCAGTGATAAATCAGAAATGAAGTACATCGATATAATGAAAAAGATTTCACTACTCAAAACAAATGATCATTTAAAAATTACGAGTGCTTGCATATGCCTCTTGCATTACCCTGAGTTACTCAATATTATTGTATGTAAATTTCGAATGATAATTTAGTACTTGCGAACAAATGCACAATTTTGTTCACCTCGATATTCTACACGTCATTTTGATTACATTAATAAAAGGTATAAGTAATATCACAGCCTGTTACAAAGACTTGAACCTTATTATTTCAAAATTCTAAATCCACTTTCTGATTTATCATTTCAGTTTATATGATTTATATATATATATATATATATATATATATATATATATATATATATATATATATATATATATATATATATATATATATACATACATACATGTATATATACATGCATATATAAAATGCAAAATAGAGAGAGAGAGAGAGAGAGAGAAAAGAGAGAGAGAGAGAGAGAGAGAGAGAGAGAGAGAGAGGGCCTGTCTCAGTTAACCTAAATGATCTGCAAACAACTGGACACATGAAAAGGATTTCAATTAGCGTTAACAGGATCCCTCCACTAAGCGAGGATCAATCCACTGGCCTTGCTATTAACCGCAAATCAATGCCGGTCAGGTGAAACTACCAGCCTTCTAAAATCCGACAGAACAGAACACATATAAAGCTGAAAATCTCAATTCAGGAAAGTTATGTATTTTTAGTAAACGCAAATGAAAATACTTTCTTACTTGTTAATGTTATAAAATCAATAATAAAATACGAATATATTTAATAATTTTCTCTTAAATTGTGTGTTAAAACCAAGTTTATAAAGTACATTTTGGAAATTATATCTCAACTAAAATCTAACATCCACAGGATTAGAAATATGAAGACAACTGAATGTAGAAGAAATAAAAAATATATTCCCTTATTAAAAATATGTGTAAGCAAACGTGTACACACAAACAAACCACATTGGTGTGTGTATATACAGTATGTGTATGTATATACAGTATGTATATACATGTATATATATATATATATATATATATATATATATATATATATATATATATATATATATATATATATATATATATATATATATATATATATATATATATATATATATATATTGTTAATTAATTCCCAGCCGTGGCCATACAACGCACTGCTATAATATGGCTGACAGTAATAAAAACCAAAAACCAGAAGAATGAAAAGACTGGGAATACTAACCTTGATTATTTCCCTTCATCAAGTTACTGTAAGGCGTAATTATACAGAGTTAACGATTACCCACATTTACTTAACAAATAATAAGAATAGTTCACAAATCAATTATAACCATGGGCTCACGTGAATAATAATAGATTATAGTATGTAATTATTTAACTGTGTTTTAAAAGATGAAATTCCTTTGTCCCGTCGCACGTGGATAGGTCCAGGTGAGGAATGAAAGGGCGAGATGAGATTTGTCCTACATCACACACGATAAAGGCATCCCTCTGAAACAGGTGTCGAATTAACTACAGGAATAGCATAATAGCATGCATTAAGGCCCTAACTATATATCATCGATCTAACCTAACTCAATGCAATACCACGCCTGAATGCTCAAAGATTGCTCTAACCACTCGAGCGGGCACGTGGATGGCACAGCCAGTCAAAAGACACATTGGTATCAAGCTTCCTAATCTAGAAATTAAATAAGCATGCAAAGGATGGGTGGTAGTGGCTTGGAAAAAGGTTTACTTATAGGTAGAGGGGGTTTTCAGAGATGACTGGAGAGAGAGAAGTACACGTGGTGAATCATGGGATTGTCTTGAAGGGGTTCTCGTTATAAGTCAAGGAATACTTCAGCCGGAGGTAAAACAGGCCGCCAAAATACTCGAGTTCATCTTAGGATTACTGTAGGAATCCAAAGAAGCGATCCAGTAGGGTTATTATGAACCGAAACACGTAGCTGGAGCCCAGGTGGCAGCTCAGTGAAGGGTACAAGCGGGAAATCAACGTCCCCTCTCGACGATAGCCAAACCAGGAGTCAGAACGAATCCGAGCGCCCGACTGAGAGGCCGGATTGCCCTGGGGCCTAATATGGCCGCTGTCTCAGGTAGGCTCCTTACAATCCTTGCAGCAGCTCTCCCTTTCTCAGCTACCTAGAACGAAAAACATTCCGGTGGCAGAAGGGAAGGATAAAGGGGATACAATGAGAGGATTACGCTATGTGGGCAGCCATTTGAACGACGTTTGCACAGGGGCGGCCATTTTATGAGCGAAGGTCAAGCCCTGCCCGTATAATATATATATATATATATATATATATATATATATATATATATATATATATATATATATATATATATATATATATATATATATATATATATATATGTGTGTATATATATATATGTGTGTGTGTGTGTGTGTGTGTGTATATATACTAAACCCAGATACATACGTATATCATCGTTTATGTTTATGTAGAAGTGGAAATAAAAAAATTATTCGCAGTAATTTTCACAAAGAGATTTACTGGCAGCTAAATTTTCGAAGATCACATCATTTACTACGGAGGTGACTTACAGGCAATTTCACAGTGTATGGTTTTAATAAAGATTAGAGAACATCTTCCTGATTTTTTCAAGTTCAATTTTAAAGTGTTGGCATATTCATTCACACCTCCAAATTGTAAGCTAAACATTCCAATTCATTTTTATTTTAAGCGTCAATTTCGAATAAAAATAAAAATTATGGAGAAAATGACATAACTTCGCAAGTAAAATACATCATTAAGCTTTTTTTCTAAGGAGAAAAATACAAAACTGATACAGTTGCATGCTCCTTAATCGGTATAGATATATGTTTTGTATTCTAGAAGTATTTCCGTCAATGGTTAATTTCATACACTTACCCATTCGATAAAGGAATTTATCTTTCTATTTCAAAACAGTACAAGACTTATATAATCAATACAACAAATTACTCTCATTCACAAGAGAAAATTGCCGATTTATTTTCATTGCATGTTGCCTTTTCAAATTAAAATACTCAATTGATACATTTACACACACTTTAAGAGAAAATTGAAAATTGCCTAATAAATACAGGAAATTACTAGCCTAAGTAGTTTCTCTAAAAAGGGGAAATATAACGCCACACTCATAAATAATTTTCTCTTGGAAAAAGTGGGTTGTTATTGGGCAACGGACACTGTTGCATATCTTATTTTCTAAGAGAAAATTACATAACCTGTAATTACATTATCCTGACAAAAGAAAATTTGTCAACAAATGCCACAGCAAGCGACATTTTCCACAAAATTTTAAACAGGAAAACAAGTTTCCTTTTAAACGAAAATGCTCAAACGGTTACAGTTTTGCCTGTACCCACTGCTAAAAAGTCTCACACGCCTGGATTGTGTGGCACAAACTGGTATCGTCTACTTCAGGCTTTTGATATTTTATCCCACTCGATTCTTCCCGTTATCCTATAAACGTATCCACGTTCAGGTGTATCCAGAAATATGAGTCATAAACTGTATATAGTACAACTTTTAAACAACAAAGGCACTAAAAGTAATATTAAAAGTAACTGCAACAGGAATCATTTCCTAAGACATATACGAAACTTTAAAATTTATAACCCCCTCTCTTCAGTTCATCCTTGGTGAAAACAGAATGTACTTGACCACTCTGAAAAAAAAAACTGGCGAACACTGCAAATAAGATTACACAACGGGCCACGATACAAGTTCTGAGAGCTAAGAGTTTCTTAGTTTCCCTGTCAGATAATTTCTCACCAAACGTACATACTCCAAGCCCGTACTGACTTCTACATGTCAATAATATGAAGAAAAACGAGCCGTGCACCAGTGATTCTACACTACAAACCTTGGGAAGTCTTCAGACAAAAAAGAATAATCTGGGGATTTTCAAAACAGACCATTATTAAACGATCAAATCTAAATAGTTGAAGACGGAAGAGTCTTCCTTCCCCAGGTATCCAATATAGCCAACCCATTTCCCCTTCTTGAAAACTGCACAAAAAATTATCTGCTTCACCAAAACCCAAATATGTGACCACGAGAAAGAGAGGGGGGGGGGGCTGAGCAAGTTCCATACAAAATATCACGTGAAATGGCAACAGTAATGAGAGAGAGAGAGAGAGAGAGAGAGAGAGAGAGAGAGAGAGAGAGAGAGAGAGAGAGAGATTGCTGATTGCTTGCTCCATTAACTGGAAAAAGCTATTCCTTATAATCCCCTCACCTCTAAAAAGCTATTCCTTATATTCTCCTCACCTCTGACATGCCCCCCTCTATCCGCAGACCCCACGCACAAGAAGATAGGTAAGATGAACTTTCTGAGCACTTTTCCAATAGAGGAAAGTTAGCCGAAAGGGAGAGAGGGACACAGATGGTTTCCAGAGAAAAATCTGGAAAGAACAAAGCCGCCAGATGGAGTAACAGCGAGAGGAGGATGTTGGTGGGAGACAAGGCGTTATGAATGGGACGCTGGAAAGGAAGAAAGATGCTGGTGGGGGTGGAAGAAGAATGCAGCTCCCTGTTTCATAGCCGAGAGATAACAGAATAATCCAACTTTCGTATCTCATCCTCGCCAGTGCAGAGACAGTGAGAAGTGCTTGTTTTATTCCTATTGACGGGACTGAAAGTGTTTGCTCTCTTTCATAGGTGGAATCCGCATTAAACCCCTTCTTTCATTTCGGTGTATATGAAATACAAGGTTCATACTTCTGTTCTGCGTTGACTGATGCTATATAATTTGACATGATCCTCATTCTAAGAGACTTCACATTATACAGCCCAGTTAGATTTTATTTCATAATAAACATAATCGATTTAAGTCCAGACATTGTTTCCTCACGCACACATTTCGTTTTCAAGAAGCCTGGACTTAAAGACATGGTTTGTAGTTTAGTAAATATTTTCCAATATAACCCAACTATTCCAAACAAGTTTCAAAGACAAAACAACATTTTTTCTTTCTTATCATTTCATAAAAATGTCTCGACATCAGAGGTTTTTCATATTGTAACGCCAAAACAAATTTGAAATAAATCTACTTATGAAGTTGAAATGCCTTTAACCTGCGCGTTTAATGAATTATAACTAATTTAAACTATATTCAAGTGATTAAAAGCCTCCAGTTCATTACAACCTTGTCCCAGATGTTATCTTCAACTATTTCAATTCAATTAATGACTCCTACAGCCACATACTCTCCATGACCTCTGGTTACAAAAGTCAATTTATTTCCATTTTCATACAGTGATCTCTGTTATTTTATTTTTCCGACTTGGAATTAAAAAATAAACTAAGAGAAGACTGGATGAAAACAAGTGTCAACAGAGCACACTGCTTAAAAGATCGGTGCTGGCACATTCAATAACTCAAATAACGAATTCACCCGAGAAAACCAAAAAGGTCTACAAACAGGGAAGATGGGGATAAAGGATTCATTCTTGCGATAAACGCAGATTAAGTAATACTGATGCTAATAAAGATGTTGATACCGAGGTTCAATTTACTAGGATTATCATGACGAAAGTAGGCAAAGAAAGGAGAATTTGAAAGATCAACTAATAAGGTTAATAATGACAAAGCAAGGATGTAATAAAGATGACGGTGTTCGTGGCATTAAAAAACTTACAGTCATCTATATATAATAAATGAAAAACAGAACAAATGTAAATTAAATCAAGCGTCATAAATATGGGGTACCACCAACTAAATACGAAGATATGAGCACCAAATCAGAAAATAAGACCATGGAAACAGAACGAAAAGAAAGAAGAAAGAAAAGGGGCCCAAAGGAAACGGAATGGGTCACGACTTGGAAGTCAACTCCGGAGTTTCGAGTTGCAGTTCTCCACAAATCCGACAGCAAGAAGTCTTGGAAAAGAAAACTTGTACAAACAATCACGCAAAGAGGACCCTTAGTCCCCTCCCCATCCGACACACCCCTCTCTCTCTTGCACACAAATACACACACACGCTCATATTATATATAAACGTGTGTATATATATGTGTGTGTGTGTGTGTACAATTCCCACGTGACATATTCTTAAAACTTGCAAATTTAAAGCCAAAGATTACCCATAAATATAGAATTCACTCTGCCTTGGGAATACCTTACATCCAAAAAGGATTATTTATGACAGCACATCTACCCTGAGGATTCGAACCCATAACTTATTGGGTTGATATGTGGGTGACAGTAATATTATCCACTCAGCTGAATAGATGAATTGGTAATGACAATGTCACCCATACATCAACCCACCAAATCCTGGTCAGAGATGTGCTTATCATATACAATTCCTTTGGAAGTAAGTCATTCCTAAGATGAAATGAATTCGATACCAATGCGTTATTTTTGTTAATACACACACACACACACAAAAATAAATATATACATAAACACAATAAATATATTATATTATATATATATATATATATATATATATATATATATATATATATATATATATGTGTGTATGTATGTATAGGCAACAAATATATATATATATATATATATATATATATATATATATATATATATATATATATATATATATATATATATATATATATATGTATGTATGTATGTATTCGGCAACAAATACCATTTGGCTTAATATTTGTAATTACAGAAAATTCACGTATACTGTATGCAGTGCCAAGTCTCATATCGGCCAAGTGTTGCAAAATTAGCAATAACGGTAGAGATGGGGGTGATTTCGAACTTTATTAGAGCCTGATTCGACTGTAATAAATAAAGAGTCGAAATCAACAATTCACCTAATGACAGCCGAGTCGACTACTTTTCTCTGTATATGTTCCAAAAGTCACTGGCCCGGGCAGAGACACTTATCCAATATAATTCCCGTAATAGGTTCAAGTTATTCTCAAAATAAAGAGAACCTCATATCAAGATGTGTTTGGCCTAATACTTGTGATGCCATAAATAGACACCTCCGTATAGGTAACAAAATCTTTTATATATAAATATATATATATATATATACACATTACCTGTATAATGTGTGATAAATAAATCATATATAAAAGTGATAATAATCATATATATATATATATATATATATATATATATATATATATATATATATATATATTATAAATGTATGATGTATGCTCGCATGAGTGCTTGCGTGTTTGGAAACATTACAATTATAATACAGAATTAGTGCTTATTGTAAAATAAAAATTAGATGTGTCCTATATATAAGTAAATAAAAAGTTAGCAAAACAGTTTACAAAAAAATTAACAAATACAAAATCAAGCACATACATGGTATAAGACTGAAGAAATTATCATAAAAATTATAATTCGCTAGCGATTTTAAGACAAGGTCCCCATATATCTCTCTCTTCCCAAGGACCCAAAGCACTATACCAACGTCAGGTATACCTAATGGTCTATTGAACTGCCAAAGTAATCTGGGTCGCAGAGCACTCTCAGCTTTTCTAGCAAGCTATTGAACCAATATCCTATATTTTCATGGACCTGAGTCTTAACCCCCTGTTACTTCATTCCTAAATGTCCCTTCTCGTTTCCTTTATACCGTTCATTATTCATAGCATCCTCCCCGTCGACTTGTCTATCTTTATACTGATCTTCATAATCAGTGTGTTTCATCCCAATTACTTGACAACTCCTTCTAATCTATCTTCTTTTTTCATCTCTTTGCATTAACCCTTTCTGGTCCTTTTGATCTACATCGTCCCCACAGTGCAAGCTTATCTTTTACTTTCCGTCTTGCACAATTCCTTATTTACCTCTTCAGCAGATCGCCCTCTACGAGCCAATGCCTCTTGTTTCTCTATTCATGTCCCACTGCTTACCCTCAACTTCCTTTCTGCCCCTAATTCTCATATGATTCATTCCCTATTCCCTCCTTCCACTAAATCTCTTCGTCCCGCCACTTCCTATTCCACCTTATCTCTTCCACAATTCCCTTTCCAACGTACCTGCCTCAAAAAAACACTTTTATCCCCTCCGCAACATTTTTCTTTTTAATTTCCCTACCCAACGATTTTCTTTACGACTCTCTTTCCAATACGTCCCTTTCTCCCTCTTTTCCCCATTATTCTTCTCCCTTCCTCATCACCAGCTCTTCCCTCTCTACCTCCCCTTCCCCATAATTCCATTTCTACCCTTTCTTCTTTCCCATCCCAATTTCTCTTACCAACGACCCTCCCCTAAATTCCTCTTCACAATTCCCTTTCCTTCCAACCAATCAGATCTCATCTCAGTCAATCCACGATATTAATCAACGATGCCTAAGGTTAATCAGTCTCGTCTGCATTAAACGTCAGGAAGACGACTCACAACAGATACATATTCCGACGGATGGAAGCTATTATTCTTATTATTGTTGTTATTATTACTATCACAGTGAGAGGCCACATCTGTGTTGTGAAGAGAGGCCATATATAATGATGAAGAAAATACAAAATTGTTATCGATTTATTCGTAATCGTTTTTTCGTACAATAAGAAGGGGAAAAGGGTAAAAAATATGGTTGTGTTAACCTGAAAGACATCTTCCTTGATAGAAGATTTTTTCGAAGAAGAACGACGGACTGGGAAAACATGCCCTCACCAACTCCAGGATTAATGGGGAAAAATGGTAGGAAACACAAGGAACAAAAGAAAAAAAAAATAAAAGCAAGGGGTCAAATATCCCTAGGAGTCTGGGAAAACAGGCGAAAGTAAAGAATATGGTCGATTGTAGGCAGAAGGAAAGGAACATCCCACTAATTGGAGTGCTTCATCTTCTGTCTCTCTCCTTGATGGGATGGAAACTAAGGCAATCTACTTAATCAAAGACGCCGGTTTTACCTAATCTGACGATTACTAGCTAGTCTTGACAAGTTCATGGGGACTACGTATATACACAGTAAAACTACACGCAAAGAAACAAATACACAAAATAGAGCGAACGAAACGAGGAAAACGTTAAATATTTTTACCAAAGAAGTTGAAAAGAAAAATTTAAATGTCAACTGAGCTTGTGAAATGTAAAAAGGAAAACACTGCAATGTACCCAAATGAACGAACCATCAGAAATAAACTGACTTTGCCAACTGAATGAATTAAATGCGGATAGCAGGTGGGCAGAGAAAAATAAAATTGTCAAATGACCTGACGAGACAGAAAAAGGAAGGCACTAAGAACAACAATTTGAAAACATCACCTGTATCAATGTGAAAACTAAATGCAAAAGGTTAAAATGCTACACCAAAGCAATTCGACTATACAAGAGAATTATTAATTAGAATTGCAACGTCTACATACCTCCACGCAAAACTGTAGAAATGTGACATGTCTTAGTACACACACATGGCTACTAAAATGACATGGGGGTAAAATAATTTAAATATTTAGGATTATTAAAAACTGAAGAAAGCTGCTTGAATATATCAGGAATAATGATAAGGTCTGATATTCTTCCAGCACAACAATTAAGTAGTTTATTTTTCCTCTCTTATTGTTGTTTTCGTCAAAATTAAGACCGTCCTACCCGGTTTACCTGTCTCCCAAAGACTCAAAATACCGAAAAAAAAACTCATTCGCATGTGTTCTTTCTAGAATTATTCCACGATCTGAAATCCGCAAAACCACTCAGAGCACATAACGACTCGCCAGACATAAATTAAATTCACAACGCACAAACAAATTGAAAGAATACTCCTCATTTATTTAATTGCATATACACATTCTACGGTGTAGAGATAAATCTGGTGTAAAAAATACACAAACTTGGTTTCTAAGTTATATCCATAAAGACAATACTTCCAAGACGATCATCACACATTACATTAATGAGCAGACTCTAGTATGCGATAGAGTTAAATCTCCGTAATCATACAAATAGTTGATCTGCATCATTACGCTAACACAAATTCACTGACAAGATAGATATCATGACGATACCTACTTGACCTAACTCTATACAAATCAACCACAGAGATAAAATAACACACAACTTGTATTCCTCAATAAATCAATATTTGAAATGAATCGAAAGAGCGGCATCATCACGATTCAGCGTCATCATCGGAATCGAGCGAGATTCCTGCACCGTTAACCAATCAAAGGCTTTTCCCCTCTAACGACTTTCCTTAACGATCATCGCCCCATTGGATTTTCCACTTCGCCTTCGATTGTATGTGTTTTTTCAAGTGAACAACTTCGGATGAATTAATGATGACAGAGCGGATTAGAATTAATTCCCTGCTTACAGATTCAAGAATGATGGTATTCGAATGACGAGTCTTTTTCAGCGGTTCTGTTGGAGTTAACTCGGAATGATTCATTTATCTCGTTGGTCAACAATACTGGAATTGTGTCAAAACTTTTATCTTAATCCACAATGATGCAATTCTCACAAAGTATTTAATATCAGATAACCTAATTTGAAGTTAAAACACAAAACCAATAATTGATTATTGCAAGGAGAGACACCCACGGGAGCCATATCGCCTTTAATGCCCTAAAATATAATGAATTTCACTGCGCGCACGCACACACAATTAAGAGATAACCCCCGAATCCCCTCAATATAAGGAAATTATAGGCTTATTCATAATCAGGAGCAATTTGATCCTAATTCCCAAATGGACGCCGTGATCGCTGGCATTAACCCTCAATTACTGTAGTTGGCATAGCAGTTCCCTCCGTTATTTTCGATGTACGAAAGAAGTCGTTGCGCTCAGAAAAATTGGAACAGAAAAAATCACATGATGTGGAAAGAGTCCATCCCTTGATTATTCAGTTCAGTAAAGAACCTTGGAACTCCTTCGACTTCTGCTTCCATTGAATCCTAAATCCCTCACTTTTATCAGGTGGGTTGTCATCTACTAAGAGGTTAGGCACCACCATTTTAACTCTTCCCAGCAGGCTTTTATTTCGTCCGGTTATTTCTGGGCCAAATAACGGCATTAATTAACATGATAAACAATGGTAAAATTTCTCTGCGTGATAATCGTCCAACGGTTCTTCACCATTTTTTTTTATAAAAAGACTGA
>NC_089790.1:32099153-32144153 GCF_040412425.1 Macrobrachium rosenbergii
AACCTTTTCTTGTAAAACTGTACTATCGTATAAAATTTCTCTGAAAAAAATTTATCTAACTCTAAACCACCTCTAGACACTGACGTTATACTTTTGAGCATGATGTCTGGGGCATTAACGTTACGTTATAGATAATATAACGTTATTAAACGTATAATGACATTATACTTTCCAGCATGGCATTTTACATACTTATACTTTCAAACAAGAAGTTTTAAATATCAACGTTAGACTTTCAAGCAAGCAATTTCTAGCTAAAAAAATACCTACAAGAACCTCACATATTAACGTTATACTTTTAACCAAGATACGGTCTGAAATTAACGCTATACTTCAAGCAAGAAGTATTCGATGTTAACGCTAAATTATCAAGACGTTTTATACATTGGCATTATAATTTCAAGAAAAATGTTTAACACTTTGACTTTACTATTTCTAGCAAAATACTGTTTACTGTTTGAAGTACAGGACGGAAACAAATAAAATCAAGTACCCGGAAGTCCAGTGAATAAAACGATTTTGGTTATATATACCATAGTGTTCTGATAATTGATATATGTGTGTTTACGAACGTTTTAAAACTAGTTGGGAAGTTTACTGTCTTTGAAATCAAATATTCTTCATCCACGGGCTCCAAAACTACAGTTGCTCTGATATACTCGTACATAAAGTTTTATCATAAAGTTTTATCATATATGTCTTAAATCTAACCATTCAATCCTCTGATTATCCGATACATTAACAGTTTATTAGTACATCGATGGATAACGAATAACAGGAGAACAGTACTATAAAAAATATCCACATAAATCTAATAATATTTTAATAACGATTATACTTTTGTCACAGAAAATACCAAGATTAAGGTAACAACCCAGACTCCGTCCAAGCGCAATTTATGTTTGAATGCAACTTTTTTTACTTATATTTCCCCAAATTTTTTGCATAACGTAATATATGGAAGTTGAAAAAGAGATCGAAAGGCTGATTCAACTATAACTAAATGAAATTTTCCTGAAAGTTTCTCAGCCTTTCATTCATCGTGTAAAGTGAGGTAATTTACCCAAAACCTGTAACAATTTCGATAGCACGAAGTAAGTGAACCATAACAATAAAATCTGTATTGGTTTTGCAAGCTTGAAATAAGGTACCTATTGGGACAAAACTGTAAAATCGTTTTCGAAAACTTTCTTTCAAGCAACACAATGCAGCCGTTTATAAGACACGACAGAACTTTTACAAGAACATCGCAGTCGGAAAACTAAAAAAGAAAAACCCGAGCGTGACAAATTAAAACGTAGTAATAACGAACCTGGATAAAAATACAGACAACGAGAAAACGTGCACACACTGGCCAACTAGAACGGAAAAAGCGAATTACACAGAACACAAGCGCTTCTTGAGCGAGCTCGAAGTAAACTTAAGTATTACGCAATTTAAGTTCCAGAAAGGACATAGTTCCTTAAAACTAGTTCACTTCACCCACTCGAAAAACCCATATGATACTATTGGGAGCTTGGAGGTTCTGCTCCTGCTTTATTTTTCTAATAATGTACGCAGTATTACGATGTCCCATAAGCAGTGTACTGCTAATAAATAAACACAAATATACCCTCGTGTGATCTGAAAAAGAGCCAAGGAAGGAAAAATCTACATGAAATCTTCGTGAATCTTCAGATTTTGCGACAATTATTCATGAACTAACATACCATGAACTAACATACCGCTGAATAGCTGATCAATAACCGTGACATAACTGAGTCGCACACCCATCCAAATATTGTCCTTTTCCAACACATAAATACACAAGAACTTTGCAACTCAAACAACTCAAATATATAAAAAAGTTCAATTCACTCACAAGTCAGTCACAGATATTCTGTTCAGTTCATTGACAAATCCATCATAAAAGAATTTCGCTGTTCAAATAGCGTAAATCTCTCTCTCTCTCTCTCTCTTCAAATCCATTATAAACAGAGTTCAGTTCAAATCGCTGGGAAATCCTTCATAATATTTTTGTTCAGATCACTAAAACAAAAAAGGACATCGTAAAGAATGTCTCAGTTAAAATAACTCCTATACATCCATCATAAAGATTTTCAGGCCAAATCACTCGAAAATCCATCATCATCATTTTCAGGACAAATAACTCACAATTCCATCATATAAATTTTTCACTTCAAATTACTAACAAATTCATTACACAGAATTTTGTTGCTCACATAGCTCGGATATCATTCATAATTTCTTTCCGTTCAAATCGCTAATAAGCCACAAAAACGCCTCGCTTTGAATCATTCAAAAATATTTCACATGAATTTTTGTTTAAATCACTAAGAAGACCACCATAAGGAATTTCTTTTTCAAATAACCAAAAATCTCTCGTAATTTTGGTCTGTTCATACCATTCACCAATTCAATGAAAAAACAATTTTATTTGTAAACACAAATATCACATATATACTTCCCATTTAAAACACTAAAAAAAACATTACAATGAAATGTAAAATAAACAGAGATATTTATAAAAAATTTCTGTTCAAATCACTCACAAATCCATGAAATGTTCTCTTTTCACAATTTCATTTCAACGAATTTCCTTTTCATGTACCTCGTACATCTATCCTAATTTTTTTCTTTCAAGCCAATCACAGATCCGTTGCAAGAACCGTACTATTCACAACACTCAAAATACCGATCAGACACAAAACTTTTGCTGTTCAACTCTCTCGAACACCCAACATTGACATTCTGCTGTTCATAAAGTCATAAAAACCATCATTAAATGTTCCTACTTGCTGTTCAAAGACGCAACATTGTTATAAATAGCTTACCACTTAATTTTCCTGATAAAATATATAATAACGTGGGAGTTATTTTTTTAAACCTCATAAACACGTCCAATACAACAACTATAATAAGTTCTTCTCTTCATACACGTCAAACATTACAACTAACACGTCCCGTTGCTGCTCTTGCCCGCCATGACATAACATCCATCGTATCTAATCTTGCCATTCGCTTAAACCACAACGTAACATTTATCAAAACGTTCTCTTGTGCAAGAACGGCACCTTAATCGCCAAACTCGTTCATCATTCCAAAAGGCTTTTGTAAGTTCGAAATAAAAGATAAGAATTAAAGCTTCTGCTAATTCCTTACCTGTAATTCATTTCTCTTTGATTAAAAGGGAGAGGGGAATTATCGCTCTATACTCGTCAAATGTAAATGATTTCGGCGAATGAACCAAAGAATAAAGAGGGAGATCCCCTTTTCTTCCCTTCATTCTTTCTTTATTAAAAGCTTTAGCCGGTAAGACACGAGCTTTAAATCAAGGGGGATATTAAGAGCACACGAATGTCAGTACATACATGAAAAATCATGACTGCAGGTATGTAAAAAAAAAAAAAAGAAAAAAAAAAAAAAAAGAATTGGATGTCAGAATATACAAGGAAAGCGAACATGCATGGGAATTTATGTAAGGAAATATATAATGAAATGATGGCAATAAATTACATTACTGTGAGCCTATGAGCTATGCGCAAATTATATATTTATAGTTAATTACGAAAGTGTAAGATAGCAATATCATACATAAGAAATTATTATAAGATTAACATCTTAATGACGCATTCTGGGAAAAACACATATCAATAAGAATATGACCAGACAGCATTACTTTACTGAATAAACTGAATACCAAAATTTCTTTTCATATATATACAGTTTTGTGCAAACATAACAAACAGTACAGTATCATAGCACTGAAGTATATATATGAAAAATTAAAGTGCATTTTAAAGAAATACAACAAATACTACGATTCCACAAAAATGACAGAAAACAAACTGGGTGTTCTTTAAACGAAAGTAATATAAAGCACTATTTAAATAGAGAGAGAGAGAGAGAGAGAGAGAGAGAGAGAGAGAGAGAGAGAGAGAGAGAGAGAGAGAGAGAGAGAAATAGCACACTCCTGCAATAATGAACATTTGGCATAAAAAGAATACCAAGAAATGAAGCCTCTCTCCAAAACTCCATCAGAAAGTGTTTTGAGAACACAGCGGAAACATAATCGTCATTAGAAAGCGTTCGGAATTACTATATAAAAAAAAGACTGAATTTTCCCTAGAATTACCAGCCATGAAATCGGACAAACCTACATCACTCGCCACAAATCGCTTAAATCTCACTGATGATTGATCTGCCTGTTCTCTTTTTATACATTCTCTCACTTTCTCCAATCTCTTTATGCTTCAGAATTATCATCAACCCAATTTGGCATTATTTGCATGAAACGTTCCAATTCCAAACCAACAACTATGAGCGTCTATGCAGGATATTAGGACACTATCCAGTTAACTTTCACTGAACCCTCAACACTAAGGGCACGATGATATAATATATATATATATATATATATATATATATATATATATATATATATATATATATATATATATATCTTCTTCTTCTTTTTCTTTTAACGTGCTTTTATTCCCATTTTTGTATGGGGTAAGCACGATGCCTTCTTTGAAGGACTTTTGGATTTGGCTTTAGGGTAGACCTGTGGTCTCAGATCGGCTGCCCTATTAGACCCCGGTACGTATGTTTCATGTATATACCAGACCCAACGCCCTTTCTTCCCAGCAGCGAGAAGTTATTGCGCGGGTATGGCGAGCGTTGGAGACGTGTGAGATGTTTGTTATGTTTTTAGAAGGTGTTGTAGTGGCTTTGTTTTGTGTGTGTATTTAGTCTGTAACATCCATTTGCTTTTTTAAGCAAACCTATCCGTTGATTACATATATAATCCCGGGATGTCTACACGGATAGCAAAGTGTCTGCCTCTCTGATATATTGAACCCGCGCCACAGATATATATATATATATATATATATATATATATATATATATATATATATATATATATATATATATATATATATATATATATCCACACACACACAAATACACGTGTATGAAAGGTAGTGGAGACAATGGATCTATTTTATCTCAGTAGTAGCAACATCCAGATGGGAACTGACCTTGCATACTATAGCAGTCATATACTAAAAATATCAATGTTCACTATTTAAAAACGATCACGTTTCTATTAAAATTTTAAACGAAAAATAAAAGTCGATCCATTTTAAGTTAAACAATTCAAAGATCGAGCTCAGCCTGGGCCAACACGTTCGTTACAGAGAGAGAGAGAGAGAGAGAGAGAGAGAGAGCGTCACTGCAGTCTAATCAATAAATTCACAGATGTTGCTTTTGAAGTTCCAAACTCAATTTCCACTCTTATAAATTTGTTTTAAACAAGAACAACTACTGCCTCGACGTTATATAATATATATATATATATATATATATATATATATATATATATATGTATATATGTGTATATATATATATACATATACTTAACTGAATTCAGGAAATATGGAACGTGATGAACATATAAATGTAGAATAACGAAGGATCCAGGAAATATGGAATGATGAACATATAAATGCTTATAGACTAAGGAAAGGACACAATGGAATGCCTGCAAGCACTTTTGACTTATATACTAAGTATTATGTCTTTATATAAGTATATATATATATATATATATATATATATCTATATATATATATATTATATATATATATACAGTATATATATATATATATATATATATATATATATATATATATATATATATATATATATATATATGACAGATAACCATATTCGCCCGTTCTAACCAGTTTAATGGCCGTAATGAGCTTCTGGCTTCTGTACTCTTGATATTCGTAGATAGGCTTCACACAGTAAGCCTCGATACCGGAAAGGAAATGAATGAAGTATAATATGCTCTTCCCCGGAAGGGCTTCGAACCCTGGCCGATTGGTAGAGAAAGGTTAGTTCTAATCCCTTTATCATAAAGAAGACGACGAATATATTACAGCTAGAATGTCAATAACTCTGTTGAATAAAGATACTTAAACGCATTCTTACAGATGTATTTCATGCTTTGAGAGCTGAAAAATGGAGCTTATATCTTATTCATCAGCTCAGTGAATTGCAAATGTCACTATGATCCGTGAACCACTGAATTCGACAAAGATACGAGCTATAATAAATTTTCATCTTTCCTGAAGGTGCAGTTTTTTTTTACCCGAGTTGGAATCGCACTTTTTAAGAGAAAATTTCTTTATTTCCTTAAGGATTTTAACGTTTCCAGTAAAAGTGTATCCAGAAATATCAATACTGCGCGCGCGTCTTATGTTTTAGATGTTGCAAGTGCTACCATGAACCTTGAATATCTAAATGTACGTATCTGTGTAATGTGTTTGACTCCGTTTGTAAATTAATCCTTTTTATATTTTCTAAAAATAAATTTTTCACTATACAGGCTGAACGTAACGATACCCAAATCAATCAAAATAGTGAACTAAAACAAGGAGTTCTCTGACGTCTCGCATATTCTCCTATTCGTGATTTTATAATAAAATCACTATTAGCAAAAGAATTAAAACATATTTAACCAAATATTAAAAAAACTGCGATGAAGCAGTTCTAAAAATGAAAAATCAATTTTTAATTACATTTGTATGTAATAAGTACAAACCAATACTTTCAAAAGTTTTAATGCTTGAAATAAGTGTTCAAGTATTCTTTTTAATATTTCTGACGCACTGATTAGTATTTCGTACAAACGCAACACTTTTAAATTTGTTTCCAGGCTACAAAGTCACAGGAGACACCGTTACGGCTGTTCAGTAGGCGTGACGGAAAAGCCATAATAAAGCAACAGGTCATACTTGATATGGATGCATTTTATCTGTTATTCCTGCTAACCAAGAGAAGGACTTCTTTTTATATCTTCGCAATTCACTGCCTAACAGCTTAAATCTGGCCATTCTCTCATCACCTACAAACGTCAGCTAGTGATATTTTAATAATATTAGCTCGTAAAAACTGATAAAAGGAAAATTATTTAATACAAAATCTAATCCATAAAACTTAATGACAAGGTTAAAAATATTAACTGAACATCCAACTACATTCTTCCTTTCTGTCTGTCCCTCACAAAGACTACATTTACAGTGAATTTCTCTTCACATTTCATTATTTCATTTTCACTCCTTGCAGGCTGGTCTACTTTTCCTTCAAGATTAGGCCTTATCATTTTCTAGTCCCTGATTTTTCTCTTCGCCGTCAAACCCTTAAGTAGATCAAGACATTACGGTGGAAATATTTTCAGCTTTTATTAAAATTCAAAATAAATAAATTTAAAATGTTTAAATATATTGAATCCGAAGACAGAACAAATACCAATCTATTCATTTAAAGTTTTCTGTAAAAGAAAACTATTGTGGCGGCTTTGTCTGTCCGTCCGCACTTTACTCTGTCCGCCCTCAGATCTTAAAAACTACTGAGGCTAGAGGGCTGCAAATTGCTTTGTTGTTCATCCATCCTCCAATCATCAAACATACCAAACTGCAGCCGCCATCTTGCCTAAGTAGTTATTTTATTTAAGGTTAAATTTAGCCATAATCGTGCCTCTGGCAACGATATAGATTAGGCCACCACCTGGCCGCAGTAGTTAAAAGTTTCATGGGCCGCTGCTCATACAGCATTATACCGAGACCACCGAAAGATAGAGCTATTTTCGGTGGCCTTGATTATAAGCTGTAGCGGCTGTACAGAAAACTCGATTGCGCCGAAGACACTTTTTATACATTCCCATCTTTCCTGTGAAGACAGATTCTTCATCAAGTTAGCGGTGGACGCAGGAAGACACCGAAGAGCTAATGGACAGCTTAACTGCGTATGCAGATTTGCAACAGAATGTTGAATATGCAGATTGAAATTAAGAGAACTCGCTCAATAAATGTCACTCAACTCACACACGTGAGGGATATTATCACAGTCTACTATGACTGGTTCAAGTGGGAGTCCCCGTTCTCTTCTCTCTCTCTCTCTCTCTCTCTCTCTCTCTCTCTCTCTCTCTGTGCACATTTATTGGAAAAATGTAGCTACGCTCAACCATGGGGATACATAGATAAATATACAGCTAGATCAATATACATGCAAATATACAGAGAGAGAGAGAGAGAGAGAGAGAGAGAGAGAGAGAGAGAGAGAGAGAGAGAGAGAGAGAGAGCCCTGAACTCAGCATTACGTTGGAAAAGTCATTTACAGGAAATCTGGAAAGAACCAGAACACGCAACTTCTTCCGCAAAGAAAATTCCCTGGGCCCTGACCCCGCTCGATCACTGTGAGATTCCTTATCACGAAAAGTCAAGTCAAACGTTTTATGAAATAAATCACGAAAGCCGCAATCTGTTGTTATGGATCACAAACAAAAAAGTAAAATTATGGAAAATTAATCAAAAAGGGGTTTTAACTATATACAAAAAAAAACAGCAACACATTGTTTTAAAATGCCTCATTTCAAATATTAAAAACTGGAATCAGAAATAATAAAATTAGTACTGTGAAACTAAAAGATTCCAGTAAAACACAAACCACAATACGATCTTTTCACTTTTTAAAATCCTCACGTATGACAATTACTACAAAAAAGACCCTGCAACCATTGCCATTACGTGGTTTGCTAAGCAATCACGCAACAGACGAGGTACATCACAGCCCTGAAAGTAATAACAAAAAACAAGTAAACTCGGCGCAATCGAGTTTTTTGTACAGCGTATAATGCTGTACGAAACCTTCAGCCACGGCCTGGTGGTGGCCTGTGTTGCACCTACAGCGGTGCCAGACGCACGATCATGGTTAATTTTAACCTTAAATAAAGTAAAAACTACTGTGGCAAGAGGGCTGCAATTTGGTATGTTTGATGACTGGAGGGTGGATGATCAACATACCAATTTGCAGCCCTCTAGCCTCAGTAATTTTTAAAATCTGAGGGCAGACAGAAAAGTTCGGACGGACAGACAAATGGCAATCTCAATAGTCTTCTTTTACAGACTAAAAATCGAGGACCTCGTGTACTGAGATCAAACTTTTGTGTTCATAGTGGAAAAAGCAGCAGACGAGACGGCATTATCTCCGCCGTCATGTAACTATATTTGCTACCCCCAACCGTGAAAAAATGTTAATCAAAAACACGTTAGACATGAAAACAACGCAAACACAACATTAACATCTCCAAATACAACATTAAATACCTAGCACGTAAGATTCCTTAAAATAGTTTATCTAAAGAATACTACAGATGTTCACTGCCGGGATCGTTAACTTCAGCAAAAATATCTTTAATGTGGAAGACCTTTGTTTGGCTTGCAATGGAGTCAGTAACGTCAGTCGGTTGGTAATTTTCTTGTCTTTTATTTACTTATGTTTACACAATGCGACAGTCCGGTCCAGATATGAGTTGTTCTTGAACGACCATCTTGGTAAAGTGCCGTAATTGCATCGTTTATGAATAAAAACATCTCCCTCTCACTGTCCTTGTCGCAAAAAGGTGCAGTGGGGATGCGCTAATCTGTGAAATATTCTCACAATAATAAAAATTTGCAAATACTTCCACTTACAAATCCCTCTACAACTTGAGTTACATAAATACAAGAATTATAGAAGTAAAAAAATGCTCAGAAGTTTCCGAGTTTTCTATACAATCGCTACAGCTTATAATAAAGGCCACTGAAATAGATCGATCTTTCAGTGGTCTCGGTATAATGCTGTATGAGCCGCAGCCCATGAAACTTTAACCACGACCCGCTGGTGGCCTATCCTATATCGTTGCCAGAAGCACGATTATGGCTAATTTTAACCTTAAATAAAATAAAACCTACTAAGGCTTGAGGGCTGCAATTTGGTATGTTTGATGATTGGAGGGTGGATCATCAACACATCAATTTGCAGCCCTCTAACCTCAGTAGTTTTCAAGATCTGAGGGCGGACAGACAAGGCCAGCACAGTAGTTTTCTTTTACAGAATACTAAAACTGCCAAAAGATCCAGTTATCTAAGGAAATATAATTTTTTTTTATAAAATTAGCAAATGTAGACAATAAAAACCAAAATAATTATGAAATGTAAAGTTGCAAGATAGCCTATTAATATTATTATTATAAACTGAAGTGACAAATGAAAAAAACTGAACATGAAACGCCTTAAATGAAGTCCAGATAACTGTATTCTCGCGTATCACTGAGACGAAAAATAGAAATCATTCCGGGAAGTTTACTACTGCTTTTTATCCTCCTTTAGTGCTCCTGTGTTTCAGAAACTCGAAACAGAATCCCTCGAGATATCCTTGAGATATATAAAAGCTCATCCTTTGGTGCTTCGGAGATTTTACTTTTTTATCTTTGTTACTGTTTTCTTTCATTTTCTCGTTCCAGGAGATTCATTTACCAATTTGGCTCGACCTTTCTTCTTCATCTTTTTCAACTGCACAAAAATATATAAGTCTTTCGAAATTCTCAACTATGCAATTATTTCCTAAAGTCGATTATCACTGTTTTCACAATACCACTTTAATAGGTAATAATATGATAAAGTCTTACATATACTCAAATGAATGTTTTTATTTCCCATTTCGCTGGATTAAGTTTGATAAGTTGTTGATTTTCTCTCAGTAAACAAGAGCATTTGGAAACCACAAAACTTTGCTATGATTACACAAACCATACCATGAACCTTCTTCCCAAAATTAACATTCATGCCTCTCCCAAAATCTAAGCCCTTTTGACAACGTTTTCCTAAAATTCTACACATAACTTTTGTGTGACTTTTTGTTTCCCAGAGACAAACAAACCAAACCAACATAAATCCCCTGTCGGAGTTAATAATTAATAATGTTTATACATTCACCGTTCATTCAGGTTAATAAGTTGATGCTTTTTTAATCACCGCGTGGTAAAAAATATACATATTCATCATACAAGTATATTAATACAGAGAATGATGTCCTAAATTACATTTAGTTACACTTTGCTTAACCTATTTGTCAGGTGGTGTTCACTGATTTATGACTACTAAAACTGGCGTTACAACACCTAGGTTATTGACGCCGTTATTAAAATTAAACAGAAAACTAAATAAATAAATAAATTTAAAAAAGGTTTCATATACGAAATATCTAAAAAAATATATATTTAATCATATCTGTAAATTCATCTATGCTATATATAGTGTATCACACATACTGAGTGTGTGTAAGTCTGAAATCTGTTGAGGGGGCCAGCCTCCCCCCAAAAGACATATAACTACTCTATATTACAATCCTCACCGAGAATTGAAGCTAGGATAAAATGCCCTCTGTCGCGTCCCCAGGACAGGAACCTGTCTCAAACTCCCAAGGCTGGGACATTCAACCAGCAAATGTCTCACAGTCAAGGGCACAATAGTCACCGCAAGAACCAATGAGTGAATCTCGGATGTCCAATTCTCAACCTGCACAACATCGTTTCTTGTCTTCTTGGCATATAGGGATATGACCAAGGGGACACTAATGACACAATACTGCGCATTTTTTTTATTCGTTGCAATATTTTCCCAAAGGGACTGCCAAACCTTCTTAATTTTCTGACATACCATAGGATATACACCCCGATATGGCAGTAGGCATCTTCTGGGTTCTAGGGAGGTGACTGCTAACTTAGAAAGTTGATCAGCTTGCTCGTTTCCAACACCCCACCATGGGAAAGCACCCAACAAAAATTTAATTCTTTACCTCTTCTTTTCAATAAAAGCAGCCATTCCAATATATCTAAAATCAAAGATTCCAACGACTGAAGAACGCTTCTAGTCACAATATATAATAAAACTATTTTCATTGTGAGTAAAAATTCAGTTGGTGTTCATGTTAACTAATCCCCTCAAGCTATAAGAAGGCTACAGATTTGAGGATGCACTAAAGCACGCTTACCCTGTGTTATTCGTTATATAATATACTCAATAATTAATGGTTAAATGAAACACAAGTACTGAAATACAAGGGAAATTCTGTTTCTGTGAACATAAATCCAAAACATATCAAAAAACTCTTGCAAATATGGCATTACCAGTTCCGAAGACCCTCGGTGCTAGGGAGGAAATATATTCAACAGATTGATGCAGAGAAAATCTCTAGGCAAGAAGTTTTAATCAGTTGCAACGGAAGTTATAATAAGGTACTGAATTACACCTTCATTCCTATTGTGCGCCCCTAATCAACATACCTAGGAAGTGCGAATTGCTAACAGATTCGAATGCCTTATGCCGTATACCTATACAGTGAAGCGTGTAGCGGGTGACTGTGAGCACCCTGAAGACAGATATATACACATATATATACAGAATATGTATATATATATATATATATATATATATATATATATATATATATATATATATATATATATATATATATATATATATATATATATGTGTGAGTGTGTACAGTAAGTATATATAAATTCTCTATTATGCGTACCTTTGAGTCGTAACACACAATTCATGGAAAATATTTACTTGGAAGTTTCGGGCATTTTAAAGCAGTCCCCTGCAACATTAACTTCATAAATATATTAAGTGTCTCGTGAACAACAAATTTTTATTTTCTTTTATTTTGTTTCCTCATATTTACAATAAGGGTAATGGAATTTGTTTTTGTTTCTCTCTATTCCAAGGTTAAGAGCATATTACTTCGTTTCCCTGCTTCTCATTTCCTCTGACATCCTTTCATATTTACCATTCTCTGTAATTACTCTTTTCTTTCGTCTATTTCCTATACTTTATGTTTTTAGAATTTCTAGAGCTATGAGCTCAATGTATAAAATTACACACATTATATATATATATATATATATATATATATATATATATATATATATATATATATATATATATATATATTATATATATATATATATATATATTAATTAAAGTTCACACCGAGTCAAAATTAAAAATATATAAGCAATTTTGCTGTAAGAGTGACTTAGTCCAGAAAAAACAAGTTTGTCCAGGAAATGGGCAAAAAGATGTATATAATTCATATATTTTCTGTTCTGGGTTTCATTTTTTCTCCTTGCATAGTCTCAATGCTAAGGTATAATTTGCACACTAAATTGAAGTGTACTGCGTGGAGTTTGTCATAAATATAAATAAAAACTGAGCATAGCAATGTATATGCAATGTCTATCATTAAAATTAGCATCTTTACAACTCACAGGAAAATCACTTATATTAACCATAAATAAATATATAAACTCTCTCTCTCCCTCCCTACCCTTACTTCTAGACTGATGCATTCATTTCACTAGTAAAGGCAACAGGCTTTAACGTATCCCTCTAAAGTAATGTAATTTTTTTTTTTTTTTTTTTTTTTTTTTTTACAGAATTGTTTAACATCCCAAATTTCTCGTTTGCTTCTTATTATTAAAAGGTATACTGCACTGATCGGTTTCACATTTCTCTTCTACTGTAATTCAATTTTCTCTCCCATCCATCCTTAATCCTCGAAAGACACAATTCCGTCCCAAAATAAAAGAAGAGAGATCTGAGCTCACTGTTATATTTTCAGAACAGAAAGTCGTCTTGATTTTACACTCGAGCACGTTGCCAGCACTTCACATTCTCGCAATGACGCAAAGACTGGTTGGAGTGATGTTATTCAAGGAATTTTCCAGACGAAAGAAATATTTTCATGAATATAACTGTCTGCACTGACAAAATACCATAAATCATAAATCTATAAGTATCAACAGATCGTAATTTCGAAATGGATTGCAAATGTTAGAAATGGATTGCAAATGTTAAAATAAGTCTGTCCCAACAATAAATAAATAAGTTGATGAACATAACGGTCAACACCATATTCATACTTTGCAAAAACTCGGCCACATTAAAGCAGCTTCATACACCAAACCAGAAGGCTCATCACTGTACGTTGAACCCCCTACGCACTCTGAGCCATTTACTTTTGTCTTAAATGTTCCCTTACTTCCAATCCTATGTTTTTTGCGCGCCATTTATCCATCACTTCTTAGGCCTGGCCTCCCGTCCTCCCTCTGAAATTTTCCGAATTAAAAATTCTTTCCATCCACCTATCGTCTTCCATATGACCATACGACCTCAGAACACTGTTCGTTTGGATAACCTAGGATAACCTTTTTATTCCTTCTATGAGTCTTCGCATTTCTCACCCCGCTCACTTCCTCTAACACCAACTAAACTACACCAACACTTGACCTTAACAACCTCAGCTTTTTTATTTAAATTCAACATCCAAACGTCACTTCCATCCACAAGGGAAGTTGGCTTAAAAATAATTTCATACATTCCAATCCTGGCTTCCGTAGAAACTCCCGGCAGCTTACCTATCTTTTATAAATAACTTGCTACTTTCCCTGCTTCACCGATCCTATGACCCACTTTTCTCTTATCTTGCCATCATCCTCTACATTTACCTTTCTGTACTTATTTAAATCAACAACTTCCATCCCTCCACCACCCACATTAACGTTCAAAAACTCCATCTCTCGGTTCCATTTCCTTTCAAAAGCTTACTCTTGCTCATATTTACTTTCTACCTTTCTCCTTGTAAGCACTTCTAACTCTTTCTTAACTGTTCCAGTTCCTAAACATTTCCTAGGCAGTACTATATCATCTGTAGATATCATCCTCTCTCCACAACATTCACGACTCATTTTCTTACATCAAAATTCTCCCCACATATATCTAATCTTTTCTCTGACTTATCAGTTCATTCCATTTAAGGAGATATTCACTTTCATGGATAAATAAGACTCTCGTCACAGATTCAGTTTTACACTAAACCAGTCACTCTCCTGTCTATATGTGTTAACACAAATTTCGTTAACTTTAAAAACTATCAATCCTTTTAACAATTTATTTTCCATACTATTCATCTTTAAGACCATCCACTTTGTTTCTCTGTGGACTCCATCAAAGCCTTCTCTAAGCATATATATTCCATATTCAGCAATATCCTTTTACTTTAATTCTCATGTTACATTTTCATTTATCAAACGCTTAACCAACACAACATTTTCCATATGCTAAACCCACACTGCACTTCAGGTATCAATCCTTCGATCTACTGTTTTACTTTACCAATCAGAATCCTGCCTCAGTACACACACACACACAAAATCAAGTAAAACATTGTATTATAATAAAGAAATTAATTAAAATATGACATAACAGCAATAATATGAGGGCCATTAAAATTTAAAAACTTCTTCCTAAGGACACCTGTAAATGTTATGTTAAATATGTATCCACTATATATAATCAGAGTATCAACGTCCTTTGAGAGTTGACTTTCAAATAATAATAATAATAATAATAATAATAATAATAATAATAATAATAATAATAACTGACTGAACCATCTATTACGGACAATAATAATAATAATAACTGACTGAACCATCTATTACGGACAATTAAAGGTGCTGCCAATGCACCTCGTCAGTTGCTCCCTCAAGCGACAATGCAGTTTCTACCTCGCGTTTCTCTCCCAGAATTCCAAGAGATCCGGGATTACGGAATACAAAAGTGTGCTCAGCTTATTCTTTAGCAGGAAATAAACGCACCAGCAGAATAAGGACTTTGGGACCCCCTTTTTTTTTTTTTTTTTTTTACGTGAGAGGATAAATACGTCCGGATGATATAACTCATAAGTGCTGTGTAATATTCGTTTTCTGATATTTGAATGGCTTATTTTATTAAAAAAAAAACAGATATGGTGCGGAAGGGGAATGAGATCATCAATAGAGTTTAATAAAAGAAACGAAAAATATGTAAATCTTCTTTAAAAAATTAAACAGAATTCCAGAGATTCTTTTACCATTATCTAATAATGTTACCTTCCTGTACCATTTTTAAGACCGGCTACCTTTAATCCACAGTGTAGCAATATCGATTTCAGATTACTACTAGGCAGCTTCTGGATGGTTCAAGCAATTGCTAACAATTTCCGATTCCTCCCTCAAAACATTTATTTGCAAGCTTATTTCAATATTTATTTCATGTATAAACAAAAATAATCCGCCAAAAGTATTAACTAATTTCATTTAAACTACAGTTCTGTTATTGACGACAGATTTATTCCAAGTCCAATTTATCCTCTTGTTTAATTCAGATAAATCTTAACTTCTTGAGACAGTTGCTTTAACTGGGATCAAACTTAAAAATTACTCCATTTGATTTTCTGGTGCGGCTAACGTTTAGTTTTGCAATTTGAACGAGTGAATTTCTTTCACACTGATACTTTTTGACAGCTAATATTTCCAGATTCTGAAACTATTGTAGATCTACATCTTATGTGTTTCATGTGTTTCTGAAACAAATGTAGATCTCAATCTTATATGTTCCTCGTGGAGTAATTATCATAACCTATTCTACTACGATTCCCTAATTAGACTGAATATCTGCACACGTTAAATGTGCATGCAACTTGTCAAGCACTTTGAACAAGCGTGTGCAAGCAGCTCTAGTATAACAATCATTTCTTGTGGTCTTTCAGTATATTTTTTTCGGGTTCCGTGATTATTTTTCAATCCCATAAGTTTTACCTGGTTTCAAAAAAACCCAACACTAGGTGTAAGCATTAGAATGTAGCAGAGGGGAGGGGAGGATGTGAAAAGTACATAGGTAATATGAAATCAGGTTCAGGGTATCCCAAGGTCACATGAAATCGATTTCAGAGCACCAGAAAATAACGTGGAAGAGGGTTAGCTGTAAGTCTTTACATAGGCCCAAGGCTTCGCTATGGCTACGTCTACAATACTATATGACATGTCAAAAACACACGCTCCTAAGGTACCGAATAGATATCACAACAGATTGAAAACAAATCAACGATCGTAAGTGGAGAAGGAATCTCTAGCAATAAATCGTCTACTTGTTCTCGGCCTGTTTGTGATGTATGCGCAACACTGTACCGACGTGTGTTTGTGACATGTTTTCCAGTCGTGTGGACACACATTAATGCTGGAATACCCTTCGTTTACTCTAAACAGAGACCAATATTGGTATAAAACTCTTTACCGTAATAACTTACATGACAGCATCAGTAACACTATTTTATTATTCACCGTTACTTTGCCATCCAGCAAACACCGGTTGGGGAGATGAAACCTACCCTAGTATGAAGAAAATGAATACCCATCAGAGCACATTAGTAAACTTAGTTGTAAAAGAAAAATGTTCAAGTACTGTTTCCTATTTTCGAATAATATAAAAATTGTTCTCCGAAAGTAAAGTTGAATGTTTTTCGTTCCTAACCTACTGAGCGATTTCTCGCTTTCCTAACTTGTACATATTAAAATACACCAGACATTAATAGTTGGCCTTCTAATTCTTTCTCATATTCGAAACTATGATTTACCTAATGGTCATTAACTTTCTGCAAAATGCACGTGTTGTTTCTATTCTAAGATGTAAAAGCGAACTAAAGCACAAACAGTGAAAACAATGAGAATTTCTAATCAGCGAGCATTAAGGCAAGGTAACAGTAGAATCATTTGCTTTTCCATATCGCTCCCAGCTACGTACATGGGGTGCTAAGTATCTTCCTCACTAAAGACTTGAGAGAACCTTAACATTCACCTCTACGATTTTCTCAAGAATATAATGCCAATTAAAAATCAATTTCTCAAGAATATAACGCCAATTAAAAATCAATGTACGGTAGCTATAATTGCTTCCAATAACCTATTCACTTTTAATTGGCCTTTCATAAGGAATCACTGATTCAGGGGTATGATTTATTAAGGAAAGGCAACAAACCGAAATGAAATTACCTGTAAAATATCCCAAACAATCATTTGTAAGCAGTACTATACTAGCACGTTGAACAAAGATAGCCCAAAATAACAATGCTATCATACAATTTCTTAAGCTTTTTATACTGAACAATTTCTCTTACAGTTTGTTCCTGTTATTCGCAGTTGCAAACCATTCTTTTATTAGACAATGTCTCTCTAAGCTTTCTCAGCACATTCAGAACGATTATGCACAGTACATTTGACTTAGTGCATTTGCAGCTTGATAGCTAAGTTTATTTGTTTGGATATTCCTATCAGAGCGCCTTTGTCATTTCGATTTTCTTTTGTTCAAATCCCTGTCTGTCAATAACGAAATTCATTTCATTTTCGTTTCAATTTCACTTTTTTCTTGGGGGGGGGAACCAGTGAAAATTATTTACAGATAGAATTATCCATGCATAGTTCGAAAAAACAATATGAGGGTTTCACAAATGAGAGAGAGAGAGAGAGAGAGAGAGTTATACTATACCATAAGGTTTAGGAATCGCCACATCTGTTGGACTAACAAGGTCTGTAAACCTTGACAGACAATGCTCTGTTGAGAAAAACGCATGAGTAAGTCTAACCCATTATCTGTTCTGCTTCAATTCACTTTCCCCTCTTCGCAACCTTTAATTCTAATTAGTATATATCCACTTTTGGTCAGTCCTACGACTCGTCTTATTCTAAACCCCCGCCCCAAAAAAAGACGACCTGGACAAAATGCAACCATGAAACTCAAGATATCCTTTAACAAAATATTTATTCGTTCAAAAAATTAATTTCCCTTCAAGTTGTGCTAATCTTCTTATCACCAAAATTTATTTTCTTTTCAGGTGACCAATTATGCCTTGACACTAAACTTAACTAGCTTTTATGACACTCTAAACGGTTGACCTAATAAGCGATATGCAGTGGCAGTGGCGAAATTAATCGGGAAAAGCAGACCTCTGAATAGAAAGGAAATTATTAAAAGGAAACTTTAAAATTTGCAGCTGAAAAGGAGAGAGAGAGAGAGAGAGAGAGAGAGAGAGAGAGAGAGAGAGAGAGAGAGAGAGAGAATAATCATATTACGCAAACCATTAAAAGTACTGCAGTTTGGTTCAGATTAGCTGTACGAATTACTGCTGTTCGTAACTGGCAAACAACTTTCCGATTAAGAAAAAAAGTACTTGTCTCCCCGCCCCCTGCTATAACTCTCCGTTCCCCGAGTCATCTCCATAATATAAAAATTCAAATTAGCATCACATTACGTGCATTTTAGACTCTCTCTCCCTCCCCCTTTCTCTTGCTCTGGCTTGCTACCACTTTTTTGTGAAAGTGCAAGCAAGAAGGAATTCTAAGATAACGGAAAGCGGAGTCCGATAACGTCAGAGAAGAGGGAACGGTGGAAAACTAATATGCTTAGTCCGTCAGTATAAGGCGCTCATGGTAAATCTTGCATTCCGAGAATTCTTATCGGAATACTGATATATTGGGCTAAGCGAAACTGGTTACTCGTCGCAGTTTCAGCATATTCCCTACAGCACACGGCGCGACGAACACAAATATGCTCTTTTAAATCTCGAGACGATCCAGGTACTACATACGTTATACACGACAGAAAGCACTCACAGAATGTGGACTTCGTCCAAAAACCAGCATTATTCCAGGATCTACTTTATTATGCCTGCAATCTTCAGATTTTAGGGGCTGTCCCATCGCAACATGTATAGGCTATTAAAGAATTAAAAATGTGCATTCTGTTGAGCTACAAACCCGTGTCCCTTCTAAAGCCATATGATGCATAACTTTTGAATGACTTCATAATCATACTAAGCATACGACTGGGGGGGGGAGGAGAAGAAGTTATGCTAAGGATGAAGTCAAATGAAAATTTTCGACGCGAATACTTTTAAAGGTGACATAAATCAGGAAATTGGACACTTAAGCAATAATCGTTAAGATTAAGAAAGACACGACCTGTTTTCGAACATTATAAGATGTTCTGAGAAAGCTTTTTTTTGACGCAAGAAAAATGAAAAAATAAGAAATAAGGCCATTCTTAACAAATTTACATAAATTTTGGTGATGGCTGTGATCATACAACTGCTTCTTGAATTCGGATCTCTCCCCAACAAACGCTTAATTTCCCATCAACCCAAACAATGAAAACTACAAACGAATGGAAAATGCATAGCTCTTTGCAGTCCCCCAATTTGAACTACAAACTTGCTTGAGCTGCATTCACTGGCTTGCACCAATGAACGGGCATGCATATTCCTTTGGGTTAATGTACTTAGCCCTTTGTTGGCCGAGTTGGTTGAGCTTCAGACCGTCATTCGATGGGCCGGAGTTCGATTCCCGCCGCCGGCTGATGAAGAGTTAGAGGAATTTATTTCTGGTGATAGAAATTCATTTCTCGCTATAAAGTTCGGATTCCACAATAAGCTGTAGGTTTAAGTAACCAATTGGTTCTTAGCCACGTAAAAATAAGTCTAATCCTTCAGGCCAGCCCTAGGAGAGCTGTTAATCAGCTCAGTGGTCTGGTAAAACTAAGCTATACTTACTTTTTACTCTTCGGAAACAAAGTCCCTTGCAGCTCCCACATCGCTGGCTCATGCTTGAAGCCAAAGGCTTTTCTCCACACTATAAGCACCAAAGTTTTTATACTGGTATCATGCCAGTGTTGGATCTCCTGTAATTATGAACTCATCTTGTGAATACTGAAAGTAACGGAACGCAATTTCATAAGTACATAACCAAATCTTACTGACTGTTTTAAAAGTTTAGACGAAGCATTAATAATGCCTTTCAAGGGAAACACTTCCCAAGAAAAGTTTTGTTACAGAAATCATGTCCTTATTTGTTGCTCTTTCTATAATTACCTAGTCACTAATAAAAGGTTTAGGCAGTGGTACCACAAGTATAAAGCAAATTCTAAAAGTAGGAAGACAGAAACACGACCTTTAGGGTCTTGATAAAACGAAAAGGTCCAAATGTTGTTGAAGGGTTAAGGCATATTGATTATAGGTTTTCCTCAAAATAAAAAAATACATAGAAAGCGAAATAAAATGAGAGGAAAAGCTTTCACTTCAAAATAAAAGCAATTGTACAAAGATGATAAAGTCGAAGAGGTGTTCTCGCATAAAATCAGACAAAATAAAAAAAGATTAACAAGTCACATTAAAGAATACCCAACGCACACCCAATTCAGTACAAGAATCCATTTAACATTGAAAGGACAATTACAACATGGCCGTCATTCGACTAACATTAACAATTAAAATTGAGACCTAGAATATTCAAAGCTCTGCTACGGCCAAACACGGCATCTCTGAGAATTCAGAGATGCCGCATTCAATCAGGGATCTACAATGATTTCAGATTCGTTTGTATTTCAGTCATATATATATATATATATATATATATATATATATATATATATATATATATATATATATATATATATATATATATATATATATACATATATATATATATATATATCTATATCTATATGTATTTATATATGTATACATATATATACATATGTGTATTTATGTATAACTGAATCACGAAAATATGGAACGTGATGAATATATAAATAAAGATAAAATCCATTTAGAAGGAAATGGAAACACTGGAGTGCTGGGAGGCCTTTCGACACTAGTCCTTTACTTAGCAGAGTCTGCTAAGTAAAGGACTTGTGTCGAAAGGCTCGCAGCACTCCAGTGTTTCCGTTTCTTCGTGGATTTTATCTTTATTTATATGTTTATTTATATATGTATGTTATGCGTTTGTGCCTGTGGATACACGTACTGTACAAATGCATGTAATATATATTCATACACTCACACACAAACACAGAAATACACCCATATACGTGTATTTTTGTGCATACAGATTTACTAGGTAACAGTGCCTATATAAAGAAATAAAAACCACTTTAGGAGGGCTTTTAACAGAAAATTGTAAAGAAGCCTCCAATTCCACATCTTACCTAATACATTAAAGAAAAATTTCTCTAATTATATAGCAAAACTTCTACGAAAAAATGATGCCTTGCCATAGAAGGTTACTGAAATGCTATTAACGTCCTTCTGTACGGGTAATTAATTTCGGCTCATTGAAAAAATGTCATACCGTAGTCATAATGAGCTCGCCATGCTGGTAAATTATAGTGCTATTAAAAAGGACACGCTCTGAACGAGAAGACTAATAATTACCTTAATGATGCGACACTAATTCTTCAACCTTCATTAAAGGTGGAACTTCTGGGATCTTACAAAAAGACCAATAAGTGGGAAAGTTTAGAGTCATTAAGAAATTGCTGCTTTTTCAAACCCAAGTAAAAAAGAGACAACAAAGAGACACAGTAACAGTATAGGACTAAATTCAGAACCTTATTTTTCGAAATGAAAAACAATCTATATGGATATCGCATATCAAACTATAACAGATACAGCTGGTGAATGATTGACTGATCTTTACTGTTATCGGGGATTCACAATCTAACTGCACTAGTGTCAAGATTATCCGAGATTCACAATCTAACTGCACTAGTGTCAAGATTATCCGGGATTCACAATCTAACTGCACTAGTGTCAAGATTATCCCGGATTCACAATCTAACTGCAGTAGTGTCAAGATTATCCGGGATTCACAATCTAACTGCACTTAGTGTCAAAGGAAATGAACGTAATAAACGTCCATACAAGCAATCCTCACAACCACCATAAATGCAAACCCCGGTAAATAGGAGGCCCTGTCGCAACTTTCTTCTGTTTGAAAGGCTCATATCATTAGCATGCACAGTGTGACTAAATATCACGATCTCATTATTTCCAAGCAAAGCACGTGATAGTGTCAACTGGGCTGTTGCTGTGGATACCAGAGGAGCTGGAAGACACAAAAACTAATTCATCGAGACCCTTGAGACAGGAGGCTGGGGATGAGTGGAGACTTATAGAAGTAAAAGCGCATGATTTAGAGGATATAACGATGGCGAATTAAATTTACAGTATGAGCTTCTTTTGCCACCTCTTTTTCCAAATTTAAAGTTCCGACACTGAAAAGCGATTAGCACACTACAAAAGTCCTCAAACGAGGTTTAGGAATGAGAGAGAGGTTGGCTTTAAAAATCCCTATTTCATAGAGCGCAAGCTCAGTACTGTAGATCATTTCTTGTACTGAAACAAAACAGTGATTATTACAACGAACGGGGCTCCTATTAGTATTAATTTCGTTTATCAAAACGACAATTCATCCAAAAAGACAATATTAGCAATAAAAGCTGAATTTGAGACCAAACTGCCTATTGTTCCACAAAAATACAATACGAATTAGTCATATGACAGTTCTGGCAATGTTTTTGAAAAGTTAAATCCTGCCTAAGCCTCTATTTCAGCGTTGTAGTCAAATCTCTTAATGAGATTCTATGCTTTGTTTCGGTTATTTTGGAACAATTTGGATTTATAAAACTACAGTCAGACTCGGGAAAATACTGAGGACCAGAAAACTAAAAGAAAATATAGAAATTGCTCGTGATCAAAAAATGGAAAAAAAGTAACAGTGAAGAGAAAAATTATGTAATAGAAACGATATAAATGAAAATGCTAATAATGCCTGTGCAAGGGCAATGAGATACAATGAATAATTATACGATGAAAAAACTATAATACGAGCAAACCGTAAAAAATACAGAGTAGAAAGAATAAGACATGTAACAGTGAACAATAAAAGGAAGAACAAAACTGCAAAAGTCTAAAGGACAAAGAGAATCAACAAGCAAAAATAAAGGAACACTAAAGATTAGAAAAGAAGGTTTTCTGAGAAACAAAGAATACTGGGATTAAACAAAACTAATAAAGGGAAATAAATGACTGAAACAAACAAAAGATAACTGTGATAATTAACGCAGAATATAAACGGATAAATAAAGAGAATCTAAACCAAACAAAGATGTACGGAGATCAAAGTAAGAAAAGAATACCGCAAACACCAACTGACCCAAGAGCCAAGCCTTTAAAGGCCCGATAAATCTACAATAATCACAACGACAACAACTAAAAGCGATATTCCTTAATTACAAAATAAAAAAAACGCAAAAATACCACGGAAAAAGTTACAAGTTTACCAGAATAAGAAAAAAATAAAAAAATCACAAAAACTATAACAAGATTTACCACACACATCTCATCACGCGTAATCCCAGCTCAACCACATTATATCTGATGTGTGCCGAGACAGGATTTTCTGTAAAATTCAATATTCGGAATTACTGTGCGACTGCTGTTTGTCCGTTCTTCGCGTAAACGAGATGAGCTCCGAACGAGTTCTTGAAAATTGCATTTCACTTAAATAAAAAATGTTCTGTCACTTCTCCGATCTTGTTACATTATTTGCTTCTTGTGAACGCAGGACTATTAGCTCAGTGGGAATGAAAATAACGAGTGTATCCTTAATTACTAATGGAAAAAATAACGAGTGTATCCGAAATTATTAATGAGAACAAGTGTATCCATAATTATTAATTACAAATATTCAATACCTTAACTGTATCGTCATTGTTACTGTCATCATTTCTACTTATATTTCTTACGAGCTTGATGACGCGCGCTACGCTGCGCACACGTCGGCCCGCCGCCGCTGTAGCTTGCACAGTCGATATGAAAGTGTACGAACCTACATTCCCGACACTCCACGTTTTACACCGGGGCGGACAAACAAAATCCACTCGCCTTTTATTACTTAGATTCCTTAACCTTTTTTTCAATTCTCCTGAAGATGCATTACACACAATTCAATAAAAAAAGGTAATCAGAAGCTTACTAACGAACTCGAATGAACTGAAAAACGACAAACTCGAGGAAAAGAGTATATTTCAGAGTATATGTAACATTAAAATGACTGAAAACAACCCACGAAACTCTATAAACCTTTCATCATATGGTAGCTTTAAAGTGATGTGCAAATAGAATTAGAGTGTTTTGTCAGGTGAATAAAATGTTTCAAGGTATTACCCCAAGTAGGGTTTATCTCAGCATAAAAAACCTAAGGACTGCAAATGCGTTGAGCCAGTAAAACACCCAACTTCCCCACCAAAACCGGAAGTCATTTACCCTGGGACTTTTCTAGATGCAGCACGGAAAGGATCTAGGAAAACTTTGAATTTAGCTGATAACAGACCCAATTTTAAGAACAATATTCTCACGTTACCATATGGTGAAATTTTATAAAGATTCTAGGATTCTGAAACATTTCGACTCAGTATGTTGCTTTCGGTAATTTTAATGTTAAAGGTATGAATGATGTTTCTGGCAGCATGTATGAAATTCCTTGCAGAATCTGTGATAGATAAAATTACTGACAAACTGGAACTTCACTATCACGTCGACTCAGAAGTATCAATATTCTGTAAAAACTGGTCAAACATCGAATGCAGTATTTGTACATTTGAGATTCTGATCTTCGTCAACTGGAGCGCACAAGTTCCATAGTTCGGTGCAACGGCACAGTTAAAAAGACTGTCACTCAATCTTATTTGATCAAAGTTAAGCATTGGTGGCGTATTAAACTTACGTCATGGATTGCAAATTTGATGTTTTTACATTAAAAAAACCACTGATAAATATACGCAACGAAATCAGTTTATGTATATATGTATGTATATGTGTGTGTGTGTATGTATATATATATATATATATATATATATATATATATATATATATATATATATATATACATATACACACATACATTGTATGTTTGTCAGGTTACTCTTCGAGTATTTCTTAGCAATAAGATTGTTGTTTCGGTCTGTGACCAGAAGATCCCGAATTATCCCTTCCTTATTACCCACGATAATCAGTCAGCTGATGGCTCGTGTTCCCTTTGTTTACTTTTTTTTCTAAACCATTCGTCTAAAGTGTGTCTCATGCGTGAATAAACTTGCAACCACAGCATAATATTTTCCAGCGGTATTCGTTCACATGAAAATCACATGCATCGGGTGATTCTTTCAGCATGTATCAAAGTGCGTGCGGCAGTGTGATGTATTTAGGATACAAATGAACAGATCACGGGAAAAATACTATATAGATAGATATATATATATAACAAATATATATATATATATATATATATATATATATATATATATATATATATATATATATATATATATACACACACAAAAAGAGCGCGCACACACACATATATATATTATATATATTGGAGGTCGTAGCCAACTAGTACATCACTTAACTCATGTTTCCTCGGTCCATGGATTGCAATATAATCCTGAGCACACTCGCTGAGGTACAGCAAAGTTGCACCTTTCTAACGCCACCGGCTCCAAGTCCATATTTTACATTTACACACACACACACACACACACACACATATATATATATATATATATATATATATATATATATATATATATATATATATATATATATATACACTGATACATACACAATATGACTAATAATCTCAAAGTTACAAAGACTTTCACAAAATTTCGAGTTAATCGTGGTCTCCACAAACAATGTGTATACAGACTAACCTAACATTAACAACCTCTTTTTGCCAACATAATCATGTAGATGATTTATGCAAACTAAGACGAATCTTCATTGACCATTAAGCAGGAGGAGATTTTTATACGTTTCAGGCAATTCCAAAGTGACCGCCATGCCACGTGACCTCATTAAATATTTCAAACATAAATTTCATGTATACCGGCATTATGCAACAGTTACATCAAATTTCATCCAACCGTTATTTCTCTAGATTAACACTAATCGGTCAGTATAAAAATAATGATAATAATAATAATAGGTAGTAAACAGATGGAAGGACTGATATAGCCATACCATGAAAAACCGACGTTAAGGAAAGAGGCAGGAAAAAAAGTTAGAAAGGCAAGAAGGTCTAAAAGGAGACTACCGCAAGTCTGAGTGGAGGTAGTAACTGTCAGCCTCGAAGCACTAACAGTACACCCAAAGGACCTCAGTAAGAGCCTGACGAGGATTGGGGATGCACATCTTTGAACTTCGCTTGCACCAATGATAATTAAGAGCGTTGGAATCCGAAGCAGGTTGCAGCCCGAATCCAAACTCGGAGATTCCAACCTAGCAATATAATAATAATAATAATAATAATAATAATAATAATAATAATAATAATAATAATAATAATAATAATAATAAGGCTCTTAAAACTCTAATAATAACATTAAAATAATGAAATAGATCTATCCAGCAACTGAAGATCACGAGAAGACATCCAACTCAAAACAATTTGCAACAGAATATAAATTACATATTACATTTTTTGATGATACAATAACTAACTACGGATGGGGATGACCACAAATCGATATTCGATTTTTATGCAAAGTAACTTCCCAACATTAACAACAACACAAACACCTGAATAAGTTCTTGCTTACAAATATGTACAGGCAGATACATGCAGGTAAAAGTATGCATTTGTTCGTATTCATACACGTACATTATATATGTGTGTGTGTGTGCACGTGACTTCTTTATACTCAAATATATAAATACCTCTTAAAATCGCATTCACTTTACCTCGGGAATAATATACACCCTAAAGTGTGAGTGTGTGTGTGTGTGTGTGCGTGTGTATGCGTGAGAAATTTGAAATTCAACACCAGATTAATCAAACAGTGGGACGTGAAAGAATTCTGTATAAAACAAACTAAATACAAAAAGCCCTCATGTTAGAGTTGTCGTATATTTCAAAAAAACAACTACAAAATATTTAGCGCTAACGAGGCGACAGAGCAGTACCTAAAAAATTTCAGTTCCAAAACAAATGTTCCCGTGCTACTCCAACACCTACAATAGAGAGAGAGAGAGAGAGAGAGAGAGAGAGAGAGAGAGAGAGAGAGAGAGAGACGCAGATGGCATATAACAAACATTTATAAAACTAACAATTGTCGAATGACTACATCACGAGAGGAAAACAAAGCGACGATGATGTTTGTGTCTGCGTCCGGATGTTGTATACTCTTTCACAAACCATCGGATATAAAAGTGATGGTTGTGTTGTTAATTTTTCTATCTCTAAACGGCAATTACCCTCCCTGACAAAGTTGCCGTGTTACTGATGCGTGAAGGAAATAATTAAAATTTAATTTTATAGCGAATTACGCAAGTACCGAGCTAAAAAAAAAAAAAAAAAAGTTCCTAATAATCTATAACTTTGAACATTGTCAATAAAAAAACTTATAATTTAGTGTACATTCCACTTTATTGGTAGTGAATTTAAGACAATTAGTGAAGTTAATGGGCACTGTTAGGACATTAATCCTGACGACATAATTCTCGTTTTTAGTGGTTAGTCTATAAAGAATGAGTTTCCTAGTCATGCTTTTCTACAAATAAAGCTTTGTTCAACACAGCCATAGCAGGAGACAGAAATCACTACAGTGAAGCATTCCCAAGCAGCTGTAACGAAAAACGCGACGGGCTATATCTGCTCCCTTAATCATAAGCGAAATGGCTAATCACACGATTTTCGGAACACGTTCTTCTGGGTTCACATGGCCTAACTGGAAAACGTTATCAGCCCGCCGAGTAATCGAAGGAAGGGTGAGCGTGATCTTCCGCGTGAGCCTCATTCAAAATTTACCTGTATGCCACAACTTCAACAAATATAAATTAAATTCTAAAATGCAACAGCAAACGTAACCCAGATTTACATAAAGACCGCAGTAATGACCAGATGAAGTCAAATTAAAATTTTCTTGAAAGTTACTAGGTAGGAAACAAAACAGTTACATAACAAAGTACTGATTACCGTAATTACCCTTTTGAAAACACACACACACACACACAGCCACATATAATTTGGCTACACCACAAACGATCCTCTCATTACACCTCGCACCCCGAGCATTCGGCATTTCATCATTTTCCTGACGTACCAAATCAATTAGATCTGGGCAGCAATGCTAGATGGAGGAAAAAGATGGACACCAATTTCCAGAGTTCAATTGGGTATTTGTTTCCTTTACGACCAGTCGAACAAAGAGTCGATTCACCAAATTTCAAAATAAATGCATCCGACATCAATGGAACAGTTTGACTATGCTCACATTATATATGTATATGTACACGTGTATGTATGTATGTATGTATATACATACACACACATCTACACTATATACATACATATATATATACATATACAATACACACACACACACACACCTATTCCGATTCGGCAAAACACATAGCACATTCATCACGTTAAATTTCATTCGTGCCACATTTAAACTCTTTCTTCCTTTTATAATAGTATTTTCCCAGTTGCTACACTTCAAGCGTCATTTTTATTAACAAAAGAAATGTCTTAGTTCATCATCGAACACCATAAATGTAAAAAGAAGAATATTTGTTCCGTATTGTACTTTCATAAATTACTTAATAAACAATACCTCCTCTATCAGACAACCACTACTTTATTCTGATATATAAATTAAGCAACTGAGAGAGTGATATAATTATTCCACAAAAAGACAGAACCTTCGACCTTAAATTTTCTAAAAGGATGAATTCAATTATCAACCTACGTTTTTTTGACGTCACACTATATTTTTCGCATCTTTCTAACCTGCATTTCTCTTCTACCTTCCGATCTCTGAGGCGAGCCGTCTTTGGAGGTAACTACAACGTTTTTAGTCTTCGTTCTCTACTTGTTTCGCCTCAATGGTTTCCGGCTACGGTACAGAAAACCAACAACAAGAGTTCCTCGTTGGGAAGTGGGTTCCGTTCTTAGCACTCTGCTCATTCGAATCTCCGACATAACTTATGAAGAACAAGAGTTATTTATTTCTGGTGATAGAAATTAATTTCTCGCTATTAGTTCGTTCCAATAAGCTGTCGGTCCCGTTGCTAGGTAACCAATTGGTTCTTAGCCATAAAATTAGGAGAGAGCTGTTAATCAGCTCAGTGGTCTGGTTAAAAAGACATATAACTTTTCAGGCTATCAGATCAAGATTTCCCCTCAAAACTAAATTCAATTGCCATCTGAAACATTTGTCTTAAGGTAGAGAATTCCAAAATTTTATGTCTAAATTTAATCGTCATAGCTCATTCTGAAACCTCGTCGAATGTCTCGTCTTAAAGTTATGGAAAAACCATGTAACATCACAGCAACATAAACTAATGCGGGAAATTCCTAACAGGGGCACTCAAATATAAAGCCAATCTGTAAATGATTTAGTTATAACATGGATACAGGCAACAATACTTGGTTAAGATTCCAGAAGAATAAACAACAATGTTCAATGATATAATATAGAGTATATGGAATATGACAACAGTATATGAAGCCCCTAAACCGACAAGAGGATACAAAAGGAAGCTTTCGTTGTAAGTTTTACCCTTAACAGCGTCCTGTCTTGTTTCGTTTCCTGCAATGGCTTCTACAGCAATACTTTCGTGCAGCTCCAACCGTACTGCTACAATGTTGAACGCAAGTCGATTCGTGAATAGCTTTAAAAAATGCGACTCACAAAGGCTTTTACACGACAGTTCGATAAATGGATCCCGAAAAAAGTTTCAAATCTTAAAACCAGATAGGTAGCATTTCTAACAAAATCTCAGCTCAACTGGGAATGGAAATCGTATTTCCCTCGCAGAAAGTGGTACAAGTTTCGGCGCTCTTCTCGTGAAGGATAACAAGACGGAGGATAAAGGATATCGAATGTTGAGCAGCGAATTGTACAAATGAAGTGAAAATGTTTTGTCCACAGTTTCTTTCCTAGCAATCTACAAAGAAATACCTCCCAAGAGTTCACAGAAGGCAATTTATATCTTGAATAAGATATTCCGTCTTTTGTTTTTACAAGATGGATCTGTCGTTTCCTTCTTCAATTCCATTCATTCTATCCACATTTTCTTCCTCTTCCAACCCCAGGACACTACTAGATCATGACATAAAGTTACCCTTTTCAGCGTTCTCGTCAAGAACAGATATTTTATTAGAGCTTTCTGGCTATCTTACGTTACATATATGTCTATTATTATTTATAATAATAATAATAATAATAGTAAAAACTTTAACAATCACATATCGATTGCTAGAATTTGGTGTGTAATTCAACAATGATTTTCTTATATTTAGAACTTTAGGCCTATTCGACGTTAGATATACTAAACCGAATAGCATAACTATAGCAAGGCCTATTAAAAAGGCCTGAAGAATACATGTATGCTTCAGCCTCTTAACACGTAATACTTCTCGCCTATTCAAATACGGGTCCCTCGCTTTCTCGTTTACACGGAATATGTTTTTCTGGTTTTCTTGGTGTGTGTGTAAAATTATTATTTATATATATACATACATATATATAAAATATATATATATATATATATATATATACATATATATAATATATAATATATGTAATATATACATACATACATATATAATACACATATATATATATATATATATATATATATATATATATATATATATATATATATTATATATATAAAATCATTTGTGAATGAGAAAGATCTCTGTAGAAATACAACTTATGAAAAAAGTGACAAACAACAGACCATCCGTCGATGGTCCAAGCTATTTGGAAACAGAAACCTACCACCACCAACCGCTATCTAAAAAGAGATAAACCTCTGGCAGAAACAGACAACAGACCATCCGTCGATGGTCCAAGTCATAACTGCTATTAGGAAACAGAAACCTACCATCACCAACCGCTATCTAAAAAGAGATAAATCTCTGGCAGAAGCATACATCCACAACGGAGAACAGTATTCTAGTAAAGGAAGTACAAATGACCTAAAACACGTTGCATTGATTTTATCAGTCATAAATACTTCAAGAATTACGAACAATACCCAACTTCCGTGCGGCATTTGCTGAAACTTTCATCGGATTTTTCTCAAAAGTTAGACCTCGAAAGTTAAAGCTTCAGACTCATTCAGCAACGTTCTATCCACCTGAAGGGAGGGTGGGGTGGGAAATCTGTACGAGATCTGCTAATCAATGGTGCTTTTGTTTTACTGGAGTTCAGCCTCATATCCCACCGACTACACCATTCACTGATCCGGTCCATGTCCCGATTGAGGCTGAGGGCAGCAAGATCTAGAGAAGGCAGCTTCATTTCTCGTACGTGGAAACTTCATTACATCCTCAAGTGTTGCATCATCGGCATAATGAACAATCTTGTTTTCCAGGCCAACAACCGTATCACTTGTATGCACTAAAAACAACAGTGGACCAAGAACACTACCCTATGGAACTCCAGAAAAAATAGGTCTTGGCTCACTACAGAAGATCCCGTCCACAGTAACTCGCTGCTGCCTACCTGTATGGAAATCTTGAAGTAATCCTAAAAACATATCCTCCAACTCCAAGATTCTGAAGTTTATAAATAAGTGCCTTGTGATTTAATAAATCGAAAGCAGCACTAAAATCCAGTTTAATTTGCCTTTTGCTGAATTAATAACTCGCTGTGTTTAATCGCAACGATACAACGTGATTTCATTTCATTACAAAGCATAATTTCATACAGATTTACACGAATAAATCTAGAAAATATAAGGTCATTTTTGCAAAGGAAATCCTTGTAAGGATGACACTTCCTGTATATTGACAACACTTGAGCAGCAGAAATCGAAAGTGGATGAGGGTTCAGTTGAAAGATACTTTGGTGTGTCAAGTGTTCGCCTCGAAAACATGAATTTTAGTTTCCAAGACAATGAAAAACCATCTTAAAGAGACTTTTAGTTCATTCTTTCTTTTTCACAATTACGGCATATGCCTAAAATTAATGAGTACAAATTCATTCTCATCACTATTTCCAATATACTTCAACTTCTGACCTACAGTTATCGGACTGGCAATACCTGATGCTATTGTAGCCGCTGTAAATAACAAATTTGCTCTTGTTATCAATTTAAACTCTGTGGAATAAAATACATGAACATACAGTTAAATACATATACACATGAGTCAATAGCTAATAAAAGAAATTTAGTAAATCGTAAACAAATAAACGACTAATAACACAACCACCCGACGTTTTTCCCTTTTTACTTCTGACTTCAACGTAAGCAATTTATTCAATTAATATTGCAGCCGAATTAGGAAGCTAAAACGAAGTTCGAAGTCTTGATTGGGCCTAACGACTGAATTATAACGCTTCGAAACTAATCATCAATCGGCTCTTCTGCGCGATTTCTGGTGACAAATGAAGCCCAACGCCAGATGGAATTATCTCACGTGAATAACGCCGACAGAAAAATGGTTTTCGCCATTCCCGACGATAACGGGACGGATGAGAGCGCTTTAGAGGGTCAAAAGATGTTTTTGGAAAAGGGAAGGTGAATACGGAACAGTCGTCATAGGAGTTGAATAAAGAAGAAAATTGATAAAAGTCTTATAAAGGGAGGAACGACAAAAATCAGAGCTAGAGAGAGAGAGAGAGAGAGAGAGAGAGAGAGAGAGAGAGAGAGAGAGAGAGAGAGAGAGAGAGCATAAATTTTATAAAAAGATAAAGGAAGAAAACAAAACGGCGTTGTGACACAGAAACAGGAGAAAGAGTAACACACAAGAAAGAATAATTTTGTGGGGATAGAAAATCCTTTTGAAGCTAAGACCAAAAATTACTTTTTAAAATGAAGGACAAGAAAGAGAAGGAAAAATCAAAGACCTTTGTGCAAGACGGGGAGGAAAAAAAAGGGGGAGTGAAGAGAGAGAGAGAAAAAAAGAGCCTTTTGCAATAAAGGACTGTCAGCGAGAAGAGTGTGACGTCCGAAGAAGTGGTGGCAGGAAAACGTCTCAATGTTGCCCCAAGAATCTTTTAAAATGTCCTGGAAAAAGAAAATAGGAAAACGCTTTCTTGCGAAACCTACGTGTAAGAGCGATTCCGGGCTAAAATTAAAATTTACGTCAAAACAAGTGCATCTAATAAATGTATGTGTGCATGCACACTTGTCGTGTGTGTGTGTTTGTGTGTTGTTAGAATAGGCTAAAAGGACAATGCTGAATTAATTGGGCCTGTAATAGTATCTTAACACGATGTAATAATAATATTTCTAGAAAATCTCTTAGAATATACATGAACACAGCTAACAAATGAAAATATATATTTAATTCCAGGACTATTTATTGATGACCTCGTTATGCACGAGATGTCCGTACGATATTTAAATGAGAAACTAAAGATTCTCGGTGATCTTGGTTAACGTCCTCGCCTCTCCTTGGTTAACCTAGTACCTGTTAATCCAAGACAGCTGTTACGCATCTGAAGATTAACCTCAAACGTAACCACATGTGTATCCACTGAAATGTTTTCATACTTCTTTAACCTTTGTCTTTTTTTGTAAAATTGGATCGTCTTTGTAAATCTTTTTCCATTATATGTAGTTTAAGAAAGCCTTACAGCATAGGCGACAGATCTTGCACTCCACAGTTTCAATTCCCACACGGCAATATACTTTGTATGCATTTTATATTTTTATTTCCAGAGACAAAAGTTATACATGCACGCACATACAGTGTGTGTGTGTGTATATATCTATATATGTGTGTGTATAATTATAATATATATATATATATATATATATATATATATATATATATATATATATATATATATATATATATATATATATATATATATATATATATATAAAATATTACTCTCATATTACTCTCATAAATACTTTATTCTCTATGATAAATTTATCAAATACGGAAATTCTCAGCATCGCATCCACTAAAATTAAACTGTTAATGTTTCAGGTAGTCAAACTGCAGGCAACGACATTACGATACTTGATTTCAGTATAGCAATTTATCTATGGCCACTTCTTCAATATGTTTGAACGTGGTGTTTTTGATACGTTAAGAAATAAACGATAAATAATGCTTGAATGTGGTCTGTTAATATGTAAGGAAATAAACGATATATAATGCTTGAATTTTGGTGGTGTTTGTTGATATTTCATGAAATAAACGATAAATAACACTTGAATGTGGTGTTTGTTGATATGTTAGGAAATAAACGATAAATATCGCTTGAACGTGGTGTTGTTATGTTAGGAAATAAACGATAAATAACGCTTGAATGTGGTGTTTGCTGACATGGTAGAAAATAAAAGATAAACAACGCTTGAATGTGGTGTTTGTTGATATGTTAACGCTTGAACGTGGTGTTTGTTGATATGTTAGGAAATACACGATAAATAATGCTTGAATGTGGTGTTTGTTGATATGTTGGGAAATAAACGGTAGATAACGCCTGAATGTGGCGTTTGTTGATACGTTAGGAAATACACGATAAATAATGCTTGAATGTGGTGTTTGTTGATATTTCATGATATAAACGATAAATAACGCTTGAATGTGGTTTGTTGATATGTTAGGAAGTAAACGATAAATAACGCGTGAAAGTGGTGGTGTTGATATGTTAGGAAATAAGCGATAAATAACGCCTGAATGTGGTGTTTGTTGATATGTTCGGAAATAAACGATAAATAACGCTTGAATGTGGTGTTGGTTGATAATTCACGAAATAAGAGACATTTGAGTACCTCTTCATGGAAGTCAAGGCCACAGGGCATACTCAGGTTATACAAACGAGTCAGTTAAGAAATCGTAATTTCCTACGAAATCTTAATCTTATAAGAGTAACATGTGCAATTATATAAAAATCAAAGATGAAGAAACTACGTCAATAACCTGACCTCTTTATTTCAAAAGAAATACGAAATGTAAACATTTTAAGTCGTTTCCCTGGGCAATATGGCAGATGGCAGAGATGTGAGCCAGGCCACCTGCATGGAAAGATGTCTTAACTACAGATGAAAGCAGTCACAGTATATGTCCAATGTTGCAGACTTCCCCGTGGTAAATCTTCATATATACATCTAGTGTTCTGGTAATTTATATGTGCATGTATATGTGTGTATATATATATATATATATATATATATATATATATATATATATATATATATATATATATATATATATATATATATATATATATATATATATGGTATATATACACCTACATACACACACACAATTATATATTTATATAATATATATATATATATATATATATAATGGTATATATACACACACACATATATATATATATATACTTATAATTTATTGGTCACATTTTACCAGATACGTATTCAATTTTAATAACTACAAAGTCCTCTAACTTTTCGATTTCTTCACAATTTCCATCTACGTTTATAGAGACAACCGTTTCGAAAAGAGTGCAGACATCGGGAAGCTATGGGGGGGCATTAAAGTTTATTCATATAGATACATTATATATATATATATATATATATATATATATATATATATATATATATATATATATATATATATATATATATATATATAGCAGGAGTGAAAAACAAATACATAGGAAAAATCCTAATTCAAAAGTTTACATTTTTTTTTTTTTTTTTAAGACAAAGTCGACTACACTTGTATAGCAAAATCATGGAGAGAAAAAAAGGGGACAGAAAGGTGACCTGCCCGAATGAATTTAAGCCTTTCCCTTTCATACGAAAGTGGCCCCGGAACTTTATGAAAATTGGTAAATGGAGGCAAAAGTTAGGTCAACGAAAGTAATTGTTCAAAGGAGACGGAGAGCGAGCCAGCTAGAGCAGCTCACTTTTTGGGGGTAAAAAGGGAAGCCTTTGTGGAACACTTTATGGATCTTCTCATAAGGAAGCCTCTAAAATCTAATAGATTCTCCTAAAGGAAATCAGCAACTGTAAAATAACAAAACTACAAACATACTATCCGAATTAGGTCCTTATTGCGCAGGAAAAAACACAATGATAATTGTAATGATAGCCATTGTTTATATTATAATAATGTATTTTATTTTTTTATTTCAGATATGGAAATTCTTTATGATGTATTTTACAATATTTTTTATTTTAGAAAGTCAATCATATAACAGCTTATTCTACAAGGAACAAAACTATTCATTAAGATCACTCCAAAACCGCATGAACTTTAAAAACGAAAGAAGAAAAAATGCTTCTCTCACCCATTTAACTGCACAGTTAATTTCAACTTGGTAGTAACGAAATAACTGACTACTAATATAAAGCAAGGGCTCTTACCACAATGATGCCCTCAACAGGCGAGAATTTACAAAACATCTCTACAAAATAGGAGTCTTCGTATGCAACTTGTTTAATAATTTTCACTGTAAACTGCTGCATTCGGGTAGCTGCATTAGCGAAATATGGAGAGCAACGTTACAGTTAAAAACAGATTTCGTAATTAAAATCGCTATATTTGGTCCATAGAGGTTTCATGCGTTTAATATGAGTACGTATTTTTAAATTACCAAAAGATAAAATGTCTACGTTATTTAAATAATAGCAAAACAATTAACCATTAGTGACAGTTCCATTTATCACTTCATAAAATCAAAATAACTTCCACTGAAATAAATTGTAATATTTACTTTTTGCCCATACCTAAAAACAGAAATAACCTTAGCACTGAAAATTCTGAATAAAAAGCTATTTTATCATTGATAAAGAGAGACCATCTTTACTCTTGTTAATGCAAATATAATATTGAAACTTGGCCGTTGATTATTCACCAAACCTTTCATCCACTTAATGAATTCCTGTTTCCGGCAGCGCCGACGGGTGTGCCTGGTCCCACCCTTGCTCAAGGGCAACGTCCGCGGCCTCTTCCGCGGCTTCCTCAGCAGCGTCGTCCGCCTCCGAAATGCAGACGCCTTTCCGCGTGGTGATGCTGGGAGCGGCCGGCGTCGGGAAGACCGCTCTGGTGCATCAATTCATGACGTCCGAGCACATCAACGCTTACGATAACTCTCTAGGTGAGTCCCTTTAATGATCTCTCTCTCTCAGGTCTACAGGCAAGGAATGGATTTACCTCGTGCCTCCTGTTTACTCAGAAACTGTATATTCCGTCTACTTTTATGATACGGTTCTACCGCTTCCTTCGAGATTACGCTTCACTGAATTTTCTCTACCACCATTTTTCCCACGATGATCCCATCAATGTCTAATCTAAATGGCGGTTCTATCACTGCCTCCCTTTTCATTTTCCCTTCAGTTGTAGCTTAGCAAGGGCATTTGGTTGCTGGTACCGTCTGACTGTATTTGGAAACAAAATATCAATCTGAGTTAGTGCTGATGTCACATAAGATTACTGTATTTATTCTCTCTCATAACTTCGTCGGCAACAGCCACTGGACTTCGTAGTTCCATAGAAATGTCTCTTAATGTACAACCATTACAAATCAACGCGCTTCATCAACAAATAACGACATACGTAACGTTCCACAAATCTACTTGAATAGCATGACTATTGTATATACAAATGTCTAACGAGAAAGTAAATTGCCTGACATACGTCAATTTTACCTTTTAGGCGTCGCATACCAATGTCGGTGTGCCACGTACGTAAGTAATCTTTACCGGATTATTTCCAATAAAGAAGAGATTAAACTTGACATCTTACAGCATTTCAGTTGGCAGTTTACACCTTTGCAATTGTCGCCTTCTTATTAGACTTTCCTTTCAGCACTATGATCAAGATAAACGATCTACAATTTCATAGTGTGTTGTCCATTATGTTCAAAACGTTTACGTTTCCATACGTTAAAAAATACAATGCTTTTGTGTGTGTGTGTGTGTGTGTGTGTGTGTGTGTGTGTGTGTGTGTGTGTGTGTGTGTGTGTGCGCGCCCAATTCTAAATTTCTATACTCCACTGTTGATTCCATTCGATTTTCTTTCAATTCTTTTTATCTTCCAAATTATTATATATAATATTAAACATCTGTGCAGATATTAGCTTTAAATCTCGGAGGGTTTTTCTCCAGTGATAAATGACCTCATTTCATTTCCTTCATTCAAGATTACGAGATGCAGTCACGCGTATTTCACTTTTATTTGTAATATGTCGTCAATTAATCCTACTATACAAATTATACTTGAAGCTTTAGATTAACGAGAATTATGAAAAACATTCCTCCATATGAGTTTACAGATATGACATCATGAAACGATAGTTCTGTAATTGATGAAATCCTATTTCAATTACTTCCAGTGGTATTTAAGGTTAAACTACATACATAAAAGCATGGAATTCTCTCAAGAAAAATATTTGATGGCCTATGTGCAAGCCTTAAAAACGTATAAATTATCAGCAGACAAACTCCCATATATGCGCAAATCTGTTAATGAAACTACATTTCGGTAAACAGTCATTTCCAAAAATCCTCTCGTGTTAACAAAATCGTTTGAAAACTGCACGAACGACAACGACCATACTCTCTTTCAAAAGACGACGAGACATGGCTGAACCGTAAGTCATCTAATCCGCAATTAGATATGGAACCTAATACGTGTGGTAGCATGTAAATCGGTAAAAATTAGGCTACTACAAATACTTCGGAAAAATGGAAGAATCCCGCACCTAATGTGCTCGTGATGTACCGGAATTTTATATATGCAATAAATAAAATCATACAAATTTTATCTTTACCAAATACTTGACGTATTTTATTTCATAAGTTTGCTTACCATTCATCTTCTTCCTTTCGATTAAAATGAGCCGAGAGTTATCCTTATACTATACCTCTCATTTCATTTAAGATTACTTTGTTCCCTGTCATCCATTCTATCTTTAATTTCCAAGTGTCTTTTGCCCGCATTTCCACTATTATTCGTCTCTCGCTTCTTATTAACGACCAGCAAGCGCTATTTTTCTACTTTTCTTCCAACAATAACCTTTCTCCGCCCCTCTTGCCTCCCACTTCCTCGCCTCCCTTTCCTTTCTTCTCCAATTCGAAATGGCGTCGTCGTATCATTACCACAAAGACGTCACCGAAAGCAGCCCTAAGATATCATGTAATGCGAGGAAACCAATTTCTTCCTTGACAATAGGAGGTTTTCCTTTGAGGACAACACCTCTCCGACATCTATTCCAACCTCCATCGACGAGTTTACTTGACATATATATAAACGGAAACATCCAATCGCGATGGACACGATGGTTACTAAATTTTTAATCACAATATGACTAGGAAAACACTACATCCAAAACAAGGAATGGTTTGGTCGTCTTAGTAACATTCTTTCTCTTTGGGAGGGAGGGGAGTGGATTTCAGAGTTTCCTGAAATAAAGTCCTTCTTTTCCTTGTTAGTCAACTTCCAAGTATCCGGAAATACAGAAATGTTTGCCCCAGAAGTCGATTTAAAACTTTTCTTAAATACGCCTTTTTCACGAAGTCGGTATCAATTTTCTTTTCTTTGCACGTCAGCTTCTGAGATATAGTCTTCGCTTCACATTTTGTAAAATTTTCTGAGATGCATGGTTTCTTGTGGTACTCTGCCACATGGTATTCTACCATAGGATCTTTGTTTGCCTCAGAGTTTTCTGAAATGTGGTTTTTGCTTCAGTATTCTGCTTCAAGGTTTTCTACTTTTGTGAACTTCTTTGCCTTAATGTTCACTTTAAAGCTTTCTTAAATATATTCTTGCTTCTGAAGAGGTTTTTAACATGTCTGAAATGCAATCTCTGCTTTTGTACTCAATTTCGTTGTATTCTACCACAGCATCTTTGTTTGTCTCAGAAGTTTTCAGAAATGCAGTGTTGTCACGGTGGTTTGCTTCAAAGTTCCCATCACATAAACTTTGGTTGTTTCAGTGATTGATTTCAAAAAATTTTTTTTTCTAAAATACAATTTTTCCTAGCACGTAATTTTCGAGATTTTCCAAAATTCGGTCTTTGTGCCGGTAGTTTATTTCACTTTTCTGCTACTGGGTCTTTGTTTGCCCAAAAAAGTGGATTTCAGATTGGCTTATAGTTGGTTGATATATAGATTTTAGGCATACGTGTATATTCCATGCACTGGGGGAACTAGGCCATTCAGCGTTTAGAATCTAACATTAATTTAGCTAAAATTCATTAAAATTATAAACCTATCTGGATGATCTTAGCTGAAGGTCGAATGGCTTTCAACTTCATATTACCAATTATATTATCCCAACTATTTTGCCACTTCCTACTTATATAAACATAAATATGAATAAATGGCAGTTTTCTGAGATATGGTCTTTGCTTTGAAACTCACTTTTAACAGGTTTTAAAATAATGGTCCTGCTTCAGATTTCAACATTGTCTGAATTATAGTCATTGTCCTAGTCCCCATTTCGTGGTTTTCTAACAGCCTCAAATTAATACAAAATTTTCTGAGATATGGCCTTTGCATTACAAGTGATTTTCATACTTCCTGAAATGCAGTCTTTGATGTCGTCTGAGTTTCACTTCGAAACTTTCTGATGTAAATTTTTGTTTCCAAAATCGCCTTTAAAATCTGAAATACAGCCTTTGTTTCGATACTTAATATCAGTGAAGTCTACCAAAAGGATATTTGCCTCAAAAGTTTCTGGAATACAGTTGCTGCCTTGAAGTGCACTCTCAGAACTCCCTACCATGCGGTCTTTGCTTTGGTAATCATTTCATAGTTTTTTTTATTATTATTACACTAATTTTGTTTGTCTTGAAGTTGATTCTAAAGTTCCATGTATTATATTTACTTCAGAATTCGTTTTCAAAGTTTCCTACAATGCCTTTGTTTCATGGGCTAATCTCCGAGTTTTTCCATCCAGCCTGGTCAGCATAAAAATGTTCTGCAACTGGGTCTTTGGTGTTCGATTTTGGGGTATGGTCTTTGCTTTGCGGGGCTCTTCAAATTACTCCTAAATACTTTTTTTTTTTCCAGTTGAGGTTTTCAAAGTTTTATAAAATACGGTCTTTGCAGTGGTCATCTATTCCATTGTTTTTATGCCACAGGACCTTTGCCTTAAAGTTGTTTTGAAAGATTTCTGAGATATGGTATATACTTCTGAAGTCATTTGCAAAATGTTTTCAAGTACGGTCTTTGCTTTAATAGCATACAGGTTTAGCCAAAGGGTCTTTGTTTGCTTCTATGTTGATTTCAAATTTTCTTGGTTATAATCTTCGCTTTGGAAGTCGTTTTACAATCCCTTCTGACACACGTTATTTGTTTTGAAAGTATTCACATTTTTTTTAACAATAATTGCAAATTTTCATAAAATACGGTCTTTGCCTAGGAAGTCACGGTCAGAATTTCTGAAATACGGTCTATGGTCTATTTCGAAGTTTCTGTCATAGGGTCTTTGTTTGCCCGAAAGTTGACTTCAGGGTTTTATGAAAAACGAATTTGCTTCGGAGGTCGTTTTCAAAATTTTCGGAGTCACAAAGTTTTACAACAGAGGTCGATCTGATGAAAATTCTGTGATAGCCTACTTTTTTGTCGCAGTATTACAGCAAGACCTGTTATATGTAAGTACGTTCCATTTCCTGTAAACAACCAGTCCATCAACGTCTACCAATGGAGTCAAAATAATTCTACGGGAAGTTGCATTAGTTCGCTTCGGTAGGCCACTGGAACAAGTAACCCATTGCCTTACCTATCCACAATCCGTTGGAAACAGGAAAAGGAACGGACCCTGGAAGTAGATGGAAAGAAACAGTAACAAAATTGAATACTGTCGATTTCCATGGAATACGAGGGGCTATCGGTGGCCTGGTGGATTTCGCACGGTCGCCTAAGCGTCAAAGGGCTCTTTCAGCTCATCCCTTTTTCCTCTCTTGTTAGCAATGTGTCATATCAGGGAATGCACGATATCATTAAGGAATACTTATTCCTGCCTCTCTACACGAACAAAAGACGAAATAATATTAATGGAAACGCCTAAGACTTGTTCTTCTTCCTATCTCGTCTCTTCTCATACTAATCAGTACTTTTCATAATTTTTGTAATCTCCCCCCCGCCCTCCCCTCCTACAAAACAGACTTAAACACTGATCTACTACCTATCTCATCTTGGCCTGATTTAACCAATCCAAGATTCCTTATTCCATTTACGTCAGATCCAAACCAATCTGGAAACCCCAACTTCATTTGGTCCCCCTTCACACGTGGTAATAGACCTACGAATTACGGGTGAGCACAGCCTACGACCGAGGAAAACGCGGATGGGGAAACCAATAAATAAGGGAAGGCTTATAATGATGATCTTGATAATGGAACCATTTACAATAATAATAACGGCAATTTCAGTAATAAGAATAAAAAAACAACAGCGACTATCATTAATTAATATTAAATATATATGATTAGTAAATTACAATACGTTTCATGCGTTCCAAAGACCGCGAACCTTCGCCAAGCCTCTGTAATCCAAAGCCTACCCAACTCCACACCATTCTTTATCAAGATCTGCATTCTTGTGAAACTCTGACCACCTGCTGCCAACAACGTGGCTCACCTTTGGTAAATTTTTTAAATATCCACAAGTATCTTACTGCGTCATTTGGCTAGAGAGCAAACAAAATTAACCAAAGACGTAACCTCCTTCCTGGAGAACAACTTACATGGTCACTTCAAGGGCAAATGAGTCCGACCCGACTCTGCTTTGATTTTCCTCTTTCCCTCAGGGCAAATGCCTGGTGGACTTAAGAGTTTCATACAGAAAGACCAAACCATAGCAATATACCTTTCATTGTAATCTGAAACACCTTAAAATAACACTGCCAACATTTCAAAGGACCCCGCTTTCATGTTATCAAAGAATCTTTCCCAAAGAGGGAGGTACATAGCAACAGGCAATGAATGACATGAGGAAAAAGAAGAGAGGACGCCGGTAAACGCAAGCTGGGGGTACCAGAACCTAGGAAAAAAAAAAAAAATTTTTCACACTCCATGTGACAAAATACTATACACCCGAACACTTAAATTAGGAAGCATTAAAAATCACGGTTTTATTTAATGCTATTTAGACTGTACCCCTGATCAATGTGTACATATTATATTCCATCAAAATTGTAAAGAAAATGTGGTTTGTTGCAAGCAAAATATAAATTTACTCTTATAATTCTAAAGAAAACAGGTATACTAAGTAAAGTTTCACACGGAAAATACAGACGTCAGTTGGAATCAGTAATTGGTCTGAATCTGCAGCTGACATTGAACCAAGTAAAAACAAAATGTGATCGTATGAGCGGAGGGGGTGGGGCGCTCGGGGTGTGGCCTGGGAACCAAGGCTGAATAGGTCTGGGATCAGCTGTTTAAATGATCGAACACGATAGCCAGAACTTTTTACGAAAAATAGAGATGCCCAGTGTAATATTTATGGCTTTTACTGAGGACAATTCACTCGAAAAAAAAAATCACAAAATATCCTAGAAATATATTTCGTCTTTTCCTTCGGTCAGAATGGTACGCTGGAGGACGTTAACTGGTTACCATCTTCCTTGGGTCCCAGTTTAAAAAAAACATTTAGTATCTGTCATGATGCAGATATGTTTTTCCTCGCCTCTTACACTTTCGTTCTATGTAAATTCTAAGACAAGGTTGACACGTCCGGAAAGTTTTGCGATCTTTGAAATCAACCCATTAAGAATTCATGTGTTTGTTCTTAGTACGGTAATCCCAGACTTTTCTCCCTTGCACGAGTCTCAGAATAATTACTTAATGAACGAAATACATATCAAATAATACTGGTAAAAATATTCAAGCTACTGGAAACCAAATCCAAATGCCGATTTATATCAAGGTGGGTACCGACGTACTTGTTCCAAATGATCCACGGGTAAAGTTTGTACGACCCAAAATAATAATATGAAACATGCAGTGGTTACAGGAATACTACACAGCACATGTTCCATTTCTGTTCACTTTTATTGTTCATAATTTTTCCTAATTGACCTTTTAACTAAATTCGCCCTTCCACGCGAATGGACGATTGTCCCTACGCCACTTAACTGAAGATAAAATCACTTTCGCAATTAGACCGTAAAAAGATACTTCTTGCTGATTATCTCTTGGACTTCGCGGTGTCATGAGAGTAGCCTAACCTTACACAGCCAATACCTTGAAAATGTGGTTCTGTTCAATTAATTATCTTTTTTATTCAACCCATGATGTTGCTATTAGGACAATAAATGTGTAAAGAGGCAACTCACTAAATTACTACACAATGGCAAGGATTAAAATTAAAACAAGCTACTCCTTGTCACTCCACTTGTAATCAGATATCTAAAGAAATTTTAGAAAAAGAGGAGAAGTCTACATATAAACTAAGGTGTTGATGAGTTGATGATTAAGATGGCAT